>NC_056726.1:791003121-791188121 GCF_019279795.1 Protopterus annectens | reverse complement strand
TTTGTATTGTAAGTTTGGGGGATGGGAGGCTTGACCCCCCCCCCCACACACACACACACACACACACACATCAGGGCTGCAGGGGGGGCTGCCCCTACAAGCAGCAGTTTACAAAAGAAAAGCAAGGTTTAATATTTGCTTTTCAACTATATTTTCAATTTTTCTTCCTAATTTTGGGAGTTGGTATTGCAAATTTTGACATTTCAGTTGGGAGCCTATCATTTACTAAAGCAAATTGTGATGATGGGGCATTCTCTAAATCACAATTCACTGATCACATAAAATCAAACATATACCTTTCCAGTGAAAGAAAACACCATCCACACATCCCAAGCACATCAAATAACCAATTCTGATACCAAAGCATTACCAAGAAAAAAAAATTCATAGTATTTGCAATTATGACAGAGTAAAAAGACTGTTTTCAATGAACTCTGAGCTTGGTGAAGAGTTTTGCAGTGAAATCACATTCTCTGAATTTTCCTACCTCATTACAGTTTGTTGCATTAAATAAACAGGACTGGTATCCAGTACAGCAAATGCTTGCAGTGATGGAAAGTACTGTTGAATAGACGTGCATGTCTTTTAAGACTGTAACAAGGACCATTATGTATGGATAGAATAATATACAGTGGAGTGCCTGGTAAGTTGTAAAGGGTAAGAAGTGTAGGAAAACAATGCAATATAAAGCTTTCTGTCTCTTTTTAGATGGTGACTGGAGATATAAAATGCTGTCCTGTCTCCTATATATACTTTAAGGCAGATAAACAACACACCGCATTTCACACATGAGACCATGCCCTGTTCCTCCATTCAATGCATTTGATGAGTAGCAGTTCCAGTGTCACTGATATTTGTGTATTTGGGCTGTATTGCTAAGATTATGTTAAAAGGATGGCAAGAGAAATATAGGAAAAAATAAGGAACAGGTAAAGTACATCCCAGTTGTTGCTAGAGGGTGTAATATGTAGCATGTACTCCTCTTCCCACTTTTTTAAGGAAAATGAAAGCACAGCTTCAGTCACTCGGACATTCTGAAATCATACAGATAGTTGTACATCCAAGCTTTAGCATCCAGATGTATTGTGAAATATGGTTGCAGAGGGGAAAGGGTAAAGATGGTTTCTTCAAATTTAGAGATGATGACTCACATTAAATGTTCTCAAAAATGTATTACAAATATATGAGGCATGTATAGATTTTGCATGAGTACAGAATTCTTTTGCATGGGAGGAGAAAGTCTCCACCCCTACCATGAAACATTTATAAAAGTCTGAATCAAAATGTCAGATGTTGATAATTTTAGTATGCTATACATGCATAAAAGCAAATTTACAATCTCAAAATGTTACAATGACAATACTGGCCTTACGATCTCAAATGACATCCTTAACACCCATTCTCCATGTAGACAGACACCAATAAATGCCATCTCCACAACAGTTATGTACCTCATTAAGGAAGTGCCTAAAATGCATCACTCTTCAAACTTTTATAAATCCAAACCAATTCTCCTCTCATGAGTCTATAGCAAACAGAACAAATTAATACTTTTAAGTCATGCTTCATCATTTAACTACCAATACATTGCAATTGTCTGGTAAAATTTCTTTGAACATTTTCTTATTTATTTAAATTACTCCCAGAATTAATATAGAAGCTCACACCTTATTCTGTAATACATCAATTTATAGCTTTATTGATTCTGCCCAAACTTACTGTGTTTGTAGAGGAAATTGTTTTTAAATGTTTCTAATTAAAGGATACATTTTCTTTAAGATTATATTCACTTGCCATAAGTACTTAACTGTCCATTTATTACATCCCCCAGGTCTTCATATTCTACACACTCACCAATAGATGTAGAGTCCAGGCTATAATGATACTCTGGATTTTTTTCCTGAATTATTACAATGTTCTATATATATATATATATATATATATATATATATATATATATATATATATATATATATATATATATATATATATATATATATATATTATATATATATATATATATATATGTGTGTGTGTGTGTGTACACACACACACACACACACACACACACACACACATACACACATATATGGGTCCCTATCAAAGTTTCAAAACTTCTAAAGTCATATGTTCAGGGCCATATGGTCAAAGTTTTGAAACTTCAAGTCATATGGTCTGGGCCATATGATCAAATTTTATAAACTTCGAATGTTTTGAATGGAGACCGTGTACAGCGTGGACCAGGAAATTTAGCCTTTTTCACAAAGTAGTGCGATCTCAGAGTTGATATATTTAATTAGCAGGGGGTGTGGGGGATGCAGGGGGCTTGCCCCACTGCAAAAAATTTAAAAATATATATTTTTTGTTTAATATTTCAAGTTCCGAAACTTCAATCATATGGTCTCGGCCATATGAATTTTGAAGTTTCAGTACTTCGATAATCTAACATAAACACACACACACACATATGTATATATATATATATATATATATATATATATATATATATATATATATATATATATAAAATATACTCAGTTTATTTTGTGCTCATTTGTACAAATTAACTAAATAATTTTACAGAATCAGCTGTTCCTGCATTGTAGAAGCTAATTTAAAAATGTTTGCATGATCTATTTTTTCCTGACCAGCAGTGTCTATTTGTTAGAAATAAAGGCATGAAAACATGAAATAAAAATGGGATTAATACAGATCCCTGATGGACCAGACACTTAATAATAAGTTCATCTGACTTGGCATCCTTCATGCTTACTCTTGACAGTTCTTTCTTTTGTCAAGTTTACTATCTAACATATTACTTATTTATCGGAGCCCCAGTTCTCCAATCCTGTAAAATTGGCTGATAAGAAACAGCATCAAAAGTTTTGGCCATGTCTAACTACATTAAATAAAAAGGATTGCCATTATCCAGGACTCTCAATAATATTGACTTTTCAACAAATCCTTCTTAAAGGTATAAAAATAATAGTCTTGCAAAACATTCCCGGTCAAGCTAGTAAAGCTAGTAAGTGTAACGTTATCTTCTCCATATCAGTCCATCTCCCCAGCCCCTTGTTGATTAGGATAAAGTGAGCCCATTTCCATTCTTTTGGGACTTCACTGCACGTTAATGATTGTTGAAATAGGAAAGTTAAGGGGTACAACAAGTTTTTTTTTTTTTATACTCAAAATAATAAGGTACAATTAATTTCACCTGGTCCTGGGGCTGTAATCTTTTTTTACTACATTTAGTGCTTTATTAACCAAGTCCGTGGTTACTGCATCAGATTCAGAGTGCATTCTTCAACTCATTGTTCATTTTCTGTGGTCCCTGACCATCTGCACCAATCCTTGAAAAATATATTAAAAGATATTTCACAATCCTGCCTGTTTGAATAATAATATAATTTCCATTCAGAAGTCCAACTAACTATATTATGATCCTTAACACTCCTCTTTATAGTACTTTCCTTACTTTCTGTGTGTGTGTGTGTGTGTGTGTGTGTGTGTGTGTGTGTGTGTGTGTGTGTGTGTGTGTGTGTGTGTGTGTGTACATCTTTCCTTTCTTTCAGTAATACTTTTTTTAATATCATGAGCCATCCCTATCAACCAGCTCTTTCCTGTGCAGTTAAACTTCCTCCTAACTAAAATATTGTCCTTTATAAGTGGATCAAGTTTGTTAAAAAAATAAATTCCACATTCATTATACCAGACGCCCCTGAGGTTCATTTTCCAACCCCAAGTTTAAATAATTTGCTCTGGCTTTCCAAGGAACTAGAAATTATTTAGTTTATGAAATAGTTATCTTACCCAAGTTATGCAGGTCCATAGATTAATGCTAGGTTAACTGCCCTTGGAGACAATTTTAAGCCTAACCAGTTATCCCATGTGAAAATCAAACCCTGCACCTTGTGTCTGTAAGATAAACAACTTAACCATTATGCCAATATCCACCTATTATTGTGTATAGTCTAATTCACTGCAAAAGAAGAAACCTCCTCTCTGCTGGTCTCTTGTGAACTCAGAGTTGATTATTTTAAGAATGCTGTTGCACAGGGAATAACATCTGCATGAGGATGGCAATTTTGTTCCCAAAAAAATCATATTCAAAAATTGAGCAAATGCAATTTTGTTAATCTCTTTGCTAAAAATATACATTTCTGAAGCTGTATGCACTCAACACAGAGCTGTTTATTTGTGTCACTACTGTTGCATTACACTGCTCATCAAGTTTTAAATATGAAAACATACCTGTTATCACCAGGAGGTCTAGGATACCCCCCCCCCCAAAAAAAAATGTATGTAAATATGAACTGAAATGGTGCATTCTGATTGCACTTTTCATAAATATAGTATACACTTGCATAAATGCAGTCTGTGGTCCGTATTTAGTATGGCACCATTCACTGGTGTGATTCACAGACACAAGCCGCCTTTAGTTTATATGAATGATGTACAAGTGTGCAGAGTAGTGGCAGTGGTGGATCCAGTACTCCAGATGGATGGGGACATTCTGTGCAGCACTGCTATAGCATACCTTACTAAGCTGCTGGTCCTGTTCACTGTACTCCACTGTCATGATAAAGAATGATTCAGGAACAAAGTTTCATTCATTTGACCGAATGGCAAAGTTAGGGTCATTACCGTATTATGGTAATGAAAGAATCTGGTGATGTGGGACTTCCCTTTGGCAGGATCTTTGGCACTGTCACTGTGTGGGGGTGGAGAAAAGTGCAGTTGAAGTAGCATGGTTGCCTGCACAATGGAAAACTCATTTGTTGATGGGTACAAAGGAGGCTCTGTGTGGTGAGTAACATATTGATAGAGAACCTAGATCAGTGTACTGACAATCACTATACCATCTGTATGTACATGGTAGGAGCCCTATACGTTACCCTGCTTGGGGCCAGGCATATACACAGACACTGTAATGCTTGTGAGTCATGCACACTCGGGGGGGGGGGCATGCATACTTCAGACATGGAGTACTGAGGCTACACAATGAAGTAAGACTGCTTACAAGGTCTTACCCACTGTGAACCATTTTGTAGGCTCTGTTATGTTGTTCTACAATGTACCAGCACTACTCTATGGTATACGATGTGTATGAGTAGCTCCATATGGTGTTTCCATGCTAGATGTGACAAACTCACCAAGATTGTATTTACAAGGTATTGATCATGGAAGAAAATGTTTTTGTTTGGTTTGCATTTTTATGTTGCAAACTAGAACCTTTTCTTCTTGTGCTCAAGCATTTTACTCTGTCCATTTATGTCATTGCTATTAGAAACAAGTACTAACAAAAAAATCTTGTTCAATAACACTGTCTTCCTCAGTATATATGACCCTCTGCCTTCCTTCAGACTAGCAGGCATGAATAGTGAAGGAAGTGCTTTTAGGATCTCATCTAATAGAAGTTTTTCTCAAGGTGAATATATACATGGCAACCTTCAGCTAGCAGCAAGATTTCCACAGAAACTTTATAAACCAAATAAAGGAGAAATTAAAAAACTAATCAAATTAAAACAGAGCTTTTGTGCTGATCACTTCACATGGGGCACCTAATGAATTGTTGAATTAATTCAATAGCAAAACCCCAAAACAGCAAAAAATGAAATGGTGCAACAAAGTATTGTCATCAAAAATATACCATCAAGTATAACGCTTAATGAACTTGCTACTTCAAGTAGTACATGTAGAACTGTCTAACTGTACGTTAACAAAAACTACAATGGCTCTTATGTCAAAGAAATCCTGCACAGCAGCTGTACCCACTTCATCCTTAATTTGGGGGCTGCATACCCCACACCTTAAATATACTAATTACTAGGTAACACAACTTCATTCTAAAATGAAAAGTTGTTCTTTCTGTAAAAAATCAGCTATTTTCTACATTCCACGTTAGTGCAAACTTGAAGTTGTTGTATTTCTATTTTCAAGGAGTGAAGGAACTCCCCCTACCCCACTTTACGAGCTGCAGTGGGACAGCTGCCCACCATGTAAAAGGCAATTCCTCAGATTGTAGCATTTTTGCAAATGGGTATGATTTAATCACCTGGGTGACTAACATTTACAGGGTTATTTCTCTTTCTTATTTTCATTGAGGTTCTATAAGTATATATCAGTGTTAGAATGGTAGTATTTCTTTTGCTTCTAAATGTTGTTTTGATATGACACTCATTACATTTTAATCTTCTTGATAAGTGGACCATTTGCTATAATGTACTTAACATTATCAGAGTCAACAAGACGGCACTTGGTGTAAAATAGTTTCCACAAGTGTTTAACTGAAAAAATAATCATATTCTTTGAAAAGGTAGATGTGTGCTGAAAGATAAATACAGAACAAGAACATAAACTTGACAGTAATAAAATATATACTACATTTTTAAAGGCTGTTTATTTTGCCAAATATCAGTTATTCATTCTCGACCTCTACACTGAAACAGCAGAAAAAGCATGCTTGTTCCCCTCCTAGAAAACATTTAGTTTTTCTATGTTAAAATCTCAACAGAATGCTGTGTTTATGCATTTATGAAAATTGTAAGTAATAAAGTATTCAGTTCTTATATTATCAGTGTCACTGTGAAAATATCAATATTTTCATCAAAGAATAAGAACTGTCCATTCACCTACTGGCTAGGTGAACTGGAGATCCCACTTTAACATTTTTTTAAATTTTTCACTCCACCCTTAAAAATGATTACCTTATTTGCACCATGCATTTTAAATTCTGTTCCTGTTTTGAATGTACTGATTTCAGGTATGCTGTCCCAGATGCTGACATGTGCAAGGTAGGCACTTAATTATGGCCATGCAAATATGTTGCCTAAATCCAGGCAATAAAAGTTTAACTTCCGTCAGCATGCTGTTGTTTGTCGTTCAGCTTTTTCCCGGTAAGGAGTTGCCACAGCAGAACTCCGGTCCGCCAATGATTGGCAGTAGATTTTTACGAAACGTCGAGGTGCCAGCTCAACGCCCAACCTTCAACGAAGGCACGCCCATTTACTAACGCGTGTCTTTCGAACGTTACGCAACCGCGGGGAGGACATGCAAATTCTTAAATACCATGATGGCTTCAAAGGTATCTTAAGGATAAAAGTAGACAATGAAATACAGCTAAATGTATCATCAGCTAAAATAAATTCTATTAAAAAACAAGCTGTTTCAGCGTGAAATAAATTTTATATTGAATTTTCAGTGTGTGACTATTGTAAGAAAGGCAGCAACAATGAAATAAGGCAGAGATGCATCTGTTTTCCACTGTAATCCTCTGAAACTTTCCTGAGGTCTTTTCAATTTTATTATTACATGGCATATATGATGGAATTGACTGCCATAATATTACATACTCCTTTTACGTAATGTACCTCTTCAGATATAACGTATTTTACTGTATTCCTCTCACATCTGCTCTTCTTAGTTTTCTATAGTGTAAACCAGTTACTTTTCTGCTATCAATGAATTTCATTTTATGCCACATGCATGTTTGAATTTATATATCTCCTGTTAATGTATTTCATTTTATGCCTCATGTATATACGAATTTATAATTAGTAGTGACTGATTTGTCTAATATGCTGCCGCAAACACTGCATCTGATAAACTATATCCATTGTATGTTTCTAACTATATATAACCTTTGTAAAACATCTTTTCTTTTTGTGATATTTCATTGTATCCTGGGCTGAACTAGAAAAAGGTCTATTAGTTTAGTGTTCTAAATTGGTTAAAATTAAGGAATAATAAAACTGAAACTCACTTTCCTTTTATACCTGTATGAGGATGGATGGATATCTCATTGAAAACACTCCATATAACTGAATGTTTGTAATCCTGAACATGTTTAACCCTGTCAGAAGTGATACAAACTTGTTTGATTGCTTCTGCTGGTGTTAAGTCCGTGCCAAATTTTGCACAGTGGGGATCGGGGAATTTGTCTTTTCCCAGCTGTAACGTGATCCTTGGAGTTGATATATGTAATTAGTGTAATTAGCAGGGGGTGGGGGAGCAGCCCCCCCCCCCCACCACACCTGCAGAAAAATATGTGTTTTGTTTTTTCAGTGTTTTGAATTTCAGTCTTTCAGAGTCGATCTTTAGCCATTTGAAATGTGTGTACTTCAGTATTTCGAAGTATATCTGCTTGAGTTTTCTGAATAAATAAAAAAACATCATCTAGCTCCAAGATACAGAGGGATGGAATCCTGACAGTCAGCCAAAGGAAGCTCAGATGCTACAGGAGATGGTGAGGGTGGCTGGTAAAGGGGCAACTGCTGTCAGCTTGCCCATACATAGGGAAAGGGCAGTTTGGAGGAGAACTTGGTATGGTTTAATAAGGAACCAAGTGAGGAACAAGTTCTCTTCTTTGTGTTTTGTACAATATGGAATATCTATGCTAAATATGTTTATTCCTGCCTATGTGCTCTTAATCTATTAGATATATGTCAAAGTTATAAATGGTGTCAATGGTATAAAGAACTGGTTTTGAGATATTTTATCCAAACATAGTTTTGTTATATCATAAAAAAACATGATTTCTTTGGTAATAGATGGGATGGCACAGTAGTGTGGGACAGCGCAGTGATTTAAGTTTTCACCTCACAGCAAGAGGTTCTCCAGCTCACTTCTCATCTACAGTGCTTTCTGTGTGGAGTCTGCATGTCCTCCCAGCGTTTGTGTGGTTTTCTGCCAGGTGCTCTGGTTTCATCCCATGTTACAAAGACGCATTTGGAGTGTTTCTCCCTGGGCCTCCTCTGAAAATTGGCTTTGTTCCAAGTTGGACTTTCCCGGTAAACAAATGTTAAATAAAAAATAAAAATATATGTATATAGACATGTATTTATAGGTGTAGGACATTGGATCGAACATCCAGTACCTCAACACACAGTAGGTTGACATCAAAACATTGAACACAACAAGACTGACACATTTTGAGCATGATCCAGGGATTATTCCAGAGTGGGCATAAACAACAAAAAGTGTTTTTGTAGGGGAGCAAGCCCCCCTACTAATTATATATACGAACTCTGAGATCTAAGATCACACACAATCCCTGGGTAAAGGAACTATTCCCTGATAGGGGACTGTCAGTCTCGCACACCTGTCAACCCCCTGTCTGGGTCAAACAAATGGTGTTGACTTACTGTGTGTCAGGGTATTGGCTGTTCAATCCAGTATCCTAAACATATATATATATATATATATATATATATATATATAAAGTCAAACTTCATATGGTTGAGACCGTATGATCAACTTTCAGAAAAGCTGAAGGATTTGTCTGGACACCGCTGTACAGTGGGAATGAGGGAACTTACTCTTTTCCCCCACTGTAGAGGGATCTCAGAGGTGGCATGTATAATTTGCAGGGGTGCAGTCCCCCACATGGGTGGTGCAGGGGGGCTTGCCACATGCAAAAACATAGATTTCAGTTGTTTTGTTCAACTTTTCTGAAAGTCAATCATATATCATATAGTCTCAATCATATGAAGTTCAACTTTCCGAACAGTCAATCTTCTGACATAGATCCATATATATACATACATATATATATATATATATATATATATATATATATATATATATATATATATATATACATACATACATACATATATACATACATACATACATACCATATTGGTATCAAGCATTCTGTTGACTCTTTATTTGCTCATCATCTGTGCTGAGTATAATAGCTGGATGACTGTGCATTCTCCTGATTCGGGAAATGTCAATCCCGATATCACTGAATCCAGTGCAATGTGTTGGTGTCTGCACTCTAGTCATAGTTGTACCATCTGTAGCATTAGTATATATAATAAGGGTTGGGAGATCACCCCCCCCCCACATTGGGGAGTGTGGAGTCGCAGACCCTGTATAAATACAGTTATTTAAGTGATTTGGAATAGGAAATGTGCTTTTGTTTGTATTGTTGTATTGTTAGTGTATTCTCACTTCAGAGTAGAGATCACAAAATATTTTTTTTTACTGCTATCTTTGCAATCATTACTCTGGATACATAGAGAATATGAGCAAAATAGTACATTTTAGCCACAAGTCATTGATGAAAGTGTACGTGCATTAAATAGTGACTCCTTCCTTTGTCTGTGCAATTAAAAGTACCGACACTTAGTTGTGATTGCTGAGGTACTACTTTCATCTTTATTTATTCCTTTCTTCTTGATGAACTGAGAAAACAGGATTCCAGCACCTTAAACTTGTTCACTTTTATGATGTCAGGTGTTGTCCTTTTGACTCTAAGCGATATGGTGTTAAAATGTGTGTGGCACAGTGCTTAGTTCTCTAGTTGGGTTCTCATCTAGGACAACTTCTGGGTGAAGTTTGTATGTTCTTAGTGTGCCTGTGTGGGCATTTGCTGGATGCTACAGTTTCCACCTCTCATTCCAAAGACATGACAAATGCAAATTTTTGATCATTCAAACTGCCCACAGGTATCCAAATCAGGTATAAGTGTGCCCTGTAACAGACTGTCATATTGTTCAGGATTAGTTTATCTGCCTTGCACCCACCAACCCACCGACGGACGGGACAAGTTCTGACTTCTCTGTGATACAGATTGCTAAACTGTTTATTACAGAATGAATGAACTGTGAACTTTTAAATCACAAGTGCTACAATATAAATATACTTTGACATTTCTGTGATTGCATATCTTATGAAGATCATTTTGTTTTCATATTTTACTCTTCTACAGCTACAGATAATTTAAATGGTGTCAGTTAATACCAAAGTACTTTAATTGTGGGGCTTTCTTTTAACTAGGCAAATGTCTGTGTGGCTGGCTGTTAGCTGCACACTTTCACAACCATGTTGGATTTTAAAATCTAATAGACTGAACATGGCTACATACACATTTTCCCTCTAAAAAACAGGGTCTTGTTATTTTGTGTTAATTTCTTTCTACTGCAGTTGTGGAGCATTTGCTATTAACAACTGTAAGATGCAGCTGAAACGTAAGGGATACTTTAGATCTCAGCTCTATTAAAAACACAGTGTCCTCTGTTTTAATCTGTCTTGAGTAGAATGCCTTTTACTATCAGCTTGTTTTTTCCACTTGACCTTTTTCTTGATCTCATATTGTTTCATCATAACACACATAGCACATTCAAGTCTTTTTAAAATATGGAATGTTTGTTTCTGGTAACGGATTAAAGCAATGTCTGTTGGTGAAATTAGTTTTCCAATGTGCAATGTTGGTATACTACATTCATTTTATTTTCTGTTATGTATTGTTCTCAGTGCTTTATAAAAGTTATTATAAACCTTTCTACAAAATATTCACGGTCATAATGCATTAACTTTTCTGTGCTTGTAACCTGAATAACAGGCAAAAGTCTGATAACTGATTGTCATGACAAGCTGTCTGTTGTCTGTTGAAAGTGCATCTTGTATATCAGATGATGAAAATATAATATCTGTGAAAGGAATAAGCCTTAGAAGACATAAATGAAACCGGATCAATGACTGTTTGCATTGGTCAATAGTCACCAAAGGATGTTACCCCCTGGGTAATGAGCCGTAGAAATCTGCACTTGTTTCAATCCAGGGCTGTCCTGGGGTCCCAGATTTCCTTACAGGTACTAAAGTTCTGCTTGATATATTTGCTTGGCAGTTCAGACTGTTGTGAAGCACTGCTTTAGTGCACTTATTTATATTTGAAAACTACTTTTCCCTGAGTAACGCTCTGGTTTTCACTATTCTTAGATGTGACTCGATGTGTAAAGCTTCACTGGGTAATGAAGTCAATGCTATTAGTGTTGTCCTTTGAATATGACCTTGTCATTTGGTTACACCGGGAGGTCATGTTGACAAATAAGACTTTTATAGACCTAGAGAGTTGAGTCAACATTATTTTTTTATCTAGTGGGAATCAGACATATTTATCTTATTGTTTGCTAAACTAGATCTGAATCAATTTCAGTGTCAAATATTTGGATAATGCATGTTTTGTTAACAGATTCCTCAGCTACTTCTGAGCAGTTCTGCAGGCAGCATCCTTGTAATGCAAGGGAATAACAGAAAAATAGAAAAACATGAGCACAAAAATGGAGCGTTTGTGCCAACTGATTGAGAGAGAGAGAGAGAGACTAGCAGAATTTGGCATTCAAATAGACAGAAGGACACTGTGGTAGACAATTTTACATACCTTCAAAGAATCCATAATGTCCAAATGTACACCTTCTTTTAATAAAAAGAAAGATATAAGAGACAGAAACAGACTGAAGCTGTCGAGAGTCAACTTACTGGAAAATATTTCAGTGTGATTTCATACATATGGTGCTGGATAAGAATCTTTCCAAAGTGTACAAAAGTCCAACTCAGTAAAAGAATTGAGAAATGCATAGAAGAAAGATCAGACCATTGTTAAAGGTTTGAAAAACTGGATAAATGAGATGTGGAAACTATTTATTTATTTTATTTTATTTTATTTTACATTTGTTTACCGGGAATGTCTGACTGGGCCAGATAATCCTTTTTCAGCAGAGGCCAGGAGGGAAAAGCTCCATTACAAAGAAACTAAAATACATTGAAAAACTTGACAAACCATAGAATAAAAACACATTACAGAACATATTTACAAATATAAAAAATTACATAACATAGTTTAAAATCTAAAAAGCTGTAGTTACAGAGAAAAAAATATCTGAGGAGACTAGATGAGCTAGTATTCCTAGGTCATGTCCTTTTCACAAGTGCCTTACAGTAAACTTGTGAGTAGCATCTAATAAGGGGCTTACATTTATGTCAACTATGAACTATTGTCAGTAATTATGTAATTTAGCCCTGAACTGCATGACTCACATAGACTATCTGTCCCTTATAAAATGCATGCCTGAGACAAATAAATCACAGCAACTATGAATTAATCTTCCACTCAGACATTCTTGGCATGAAACTTAAACTATTTAAACCTCTGATTTATAACTGGTTTTATTCTTCCTTTCTGAGCCCACAGCAATGAGAGAGAGGTACAATGGTAACGCACAGTGAAACTGTGTATTGCTGTAGTAAATAATTCCTTAACTAAAGTCTTGCTTTGATGGAAGCTCTGGATAATTTTGTGTTGAAGTTGTAAATTCTTCCATTTTTATCGGAAAGTCTAATTATAAGAACACTTACCATGCTTTCTTTCACTGATAGCTCTCCCTTCCTCCCCAGTACTGCTTGCCTGTTCCTTCTGATTTGCAAGGTGTATGGGCAGATGCCATAAACATTTCATAGTGCTGTCGGGTACCTTGCAAGAATTTCATGACTGGTTATACTACTAAGTTTTAATACAAAGGAACACAACTTAGGAATTTCTGCACTGTCCTGTGGTACCATGGTTTTAATCACCAAGACTTTGCTTAGAAGCTTAAAAGTTGTCCTTACTGGGCAAGTGTATAACTTTGCATCTGAATATTCAGATGTGACTAGCTCTTACGTATGTGGCAGTTTGTAAAAAAACGATAATACTTGGTTGTAAAGTGTAGCACTAGATTCTAGGCACTCCAACAATCTCACTTGAAATTTTTTTGGGGGGGCTACGATTCAGTAGATAATAATATAGTTAAGCCAGCTATACAGATACATAGATGTAGAATACAAAACTTAGTAACATATAAGGCACAGAAACTGAGGACTCTACTAAAATGTTGCTTTACTCTCCACAAATAACATGTAAAGTATTATTATTTGAAATGTACCTCTACCAAAGAGCCGATGTTTGACATTAATGGGGCTTCTTGTATTTTGTTATTGATTTTGGATTTGTTATGTCACAACCACACCCACGCAATTGTAATCACTTGGATTGACAAAAGCTGACAAAAATATGGTTCTGAAATACTTTCTGTGAATGTGTTTGATGAAGCAGCTGGGCTTCAAAATAATGAATGTTTTTTGAACAACTTATGCTGACTTTCCCATCCTGAATAGAGGGAAATTAAAACCCAGATGGCCAAACCTGGAGTGGGATATATAGACTTGGCATTCTAAGCTAGTGATGGTAATCCTCATAAGCTTGCATGTAAGAACATGCAGACATTAGGGGAGGGCATAGAATGCCCCCACAGGGGAAGCAGTGTTCACATCAGGAGCAGGGTTAGGGTCTTAACTATAAAACACCTGATGTCTGGCTCCCTGTATGACAGCTCCTGATGAAGGGAAGGCTGATAGTAAGTAGGCAGTGGAGGAAAATAAGACAAGCAAGTAGCTGCTTTACAGAAGAAAAATCAAAACAGCCCAAAATAAGTTGTAGCTAGCTCATTAATCACTTACTCCTAATCATAAGATCCCAAGGCAGTAATCAAAAAAAGAGTAGGGGTTACTTTAGTTATGCACTATTTTACATTATTTACAGATTTTTGAAGCCCTGTCTTATTTACATCAATTTTACAATTTCTTCATCAGTAATAGACTACAATTTTAGTACATACTTGTTTCTTTCTGGTTTCCTTCATATTTATTTACCCCCCCCCCTCACTGTTTCTTCCACAACTATTTTCTTATTACTGCAAATACATCCTTGTCCTCTTCTATTTTTGTTTCACAACAGTCATTCACATATTCTCATCCACAATACCAGTCTTTGTAACAAATAATATTTTAGCCCACTTTTATCAGTTTCATCCTTCCTTCCTTTTGCATATATACCATACAGTACTATTTCCATATTTATTTCATTGAAAACCTTCCTAACTGTATACATTTTAAACATTTCCCAAAAAGACTTATTCATTTTACATTCTAAAATAACAATATTTTACATTTTCTTCTACCTTGCAGTCATAACACATTCTTTCTTCTATTACTTTGTAGTTCATATTTCCATTAACAGGTGACCGGTTTAACAAAGTTGTTCACAAAAATCTCAAGTGTCATAGACATCTTTAAAGCTTTGCCTTCTTTGCTTTATCACACGCCTAATAATTTCTGAACAAAATCACTCTATGGCTATACAAGACAAAACTTGCATACTTTTTTCATAAAACTCATTCTTTTTCTCAGTACTCTCATCCTCAATTTTACTTCCCATATGTTTACCTTAGTTAAATATTCCTTTCTTTCCCTGAGATCTTTTTCATCCTTTTTTTACTTCTTTCCATATCTCACATATAACAACTCTCCCATCATTTTGTTCTCTCATTTTTTACTCTATTAATAACCCAAAAAGATGCATTCATTTTATATATGTATATATATATATATATATATGTATATATATATATACCCTACTAGAGATGCTCCATATCTCTACTAGGGCATGTACACACACACACACATATATATATATATATATATATATACATATATATATATATATATATACACTCTACTAGAGATGACCCATATTCGTAAGTCTAACTCCTCACGCACTGCCCACTCAAAAGGCCTGAATCTAATATGCGACATCAACAAAACCTGCTGAAGAGACAGGTTTGTCTCCAGGAGGCTGCCCCGTCTCTGGAACAGACTTCCTATACACATAAAAAAGGGCACCTTGCTGACCCTCTTCAAGAGCAACCTTGATGAGTGGATGGGACACCACAAATTTGTCCCAGGGGTTTCACCTGTGTCCCTCATTGACAGGGGTGACAGTTGATGACTGAAGTTTCTTTTTGGGGATAAACTCTTGGCTAGGCTTGGAAGGGCCTCAGGGCCATTATTCTGGTAACCTCCTATGAACCTACGTGGATATATATATATATATATATACACACATATATATATATATATATATTATATATATATATATATATATATATATATATATATATATATACATATATATATATATATATATATATATATATATATATATATATATATATATATATATATATATATATATTGGGACATGCTATGTCTATGTGGCTATGCCTGAAATGCGGTGAATGAATGGCAAAAGAAAACACTTACATATATTATGTCTGAGATGTCATTTCTCTTAATATTCCATTTTCTCTGAGGTATTGTGATCTCAGAGTTGTGATATATAAGTGTGGATGGATAAAACAGGAATTTTAAAAGACTTGTGGAATTTCATGAAGAGTATATAGAATGAATTATATGACAAAGAACTGAAGTTAGTTATAATACACATGGTAGATCTTTTTTCGGTCATACCGCACAACATAGGGTTAGAATAGTTTAAAGAGGCCATTGTAGAAAAAGGTGGATTTAATTTCAATGACTTCAGAGTATTGCTGGAATTTGTGGAACTTTATCCACTTTGAAAGAGAGTTTTATAAACAGGAAAATGGGGGAGCAATGGGGGCCTGTTGTGCCCCCAATTATGTGAACAGTGCGTTATTTTTGGAACAGAAATTCATTTTTAATTCCCATTAAGCACAATATTGGAAGTTTCATAAATGCTACCTAGATGGTATATGCATTTTTGGATCAGTAAAGAAGATAAACTAAAATAATTCATGACTACATAGGATCTGCTACTGATTTCTTTTAAATTCACATACAAAATAACTGAGAATTTAGTAAATTATCTAGATGTCACAATTAATAAAGTCAGTGATAGGTGAGTTTTTAAATCAATAGCATATTATCGAAAGGACACTTTCTCTAACTCATATTTATATTATACCAGCGCCCACCCCTACAGACAGAAAAGGAGTATTCTTAAGGGTCAGTTTATTAGAATTTCACAATTGACATCAGACAAACAAGATTTCTATGATGAGTGTGATAAACTGAATAACATGTTTTTCGAAAGGAAATATATAATTCAAATGTCAGTAGAAGTTATAAGTGAAGTTAAGGAAGGAAGCATCAATAGGTACACCCTGATTTTAGGGAAGGCAGGTGTTATTTTTAAACAACTACACCAAATGAGTGGGGAAAATAAAAACATTGAACAAAGAATAGAGGAAGGAAATAACTCATCATATAATGGGGCATTTGTGATTAATTATAATTGTGATGCAAATCGTATTAAAAATGTAATTATGAAACAATGGGACGTTTGCCAGTTTTTCTGACCTAGAGATGATATTTAAAAACTCTATTAAATTTGTATTTTGGAAAGGACACAATATTAAAGACAGTTTGGAGACAGATAAGTATAAAAGTAGTGTTTCAAGAAGAAAAAGAGATAGGACATACAAATGTGGAGCATGTGCCCTGTGTAATCAATAGTGAACATGTATACATTGCAGGTAGGGACAGATATATATAAGCCAAGATTTGTGCTAATTGTAGCAATAAAGGGGTAATATAGTTGGCCCTCTGTAAAAAAAATGTGATGCTTTCTACATAGGGAAAACTGAGCGCACACTCAAAAAGATGATTTATGAACACTTCTACGATATCACAAAATAGGATAAGACGAACACCCTGCATAAACACACCTTAAGCTGTAAATAGGTTGTTTATACCTTTTTTGTTTTGAAAGAGATTCCATTGGATCCACTGGGAGGGCCTTGGGAGACTAAAATTGAATGCAGGGAGATCTACTGGCAACTGGAATTGGAAACTAACAGACCCCCTGGCTTGAATGAAGATGTTTCCTCAGCCCCTGTTTTAAAACTTAAATCAGCTAGGTTATAATCTATTCTGATTTTATGTATTATCTGAATATCGACATAGACAGAGTATAAAAAAAGTGTTGATATATAAGCATTAACAAAAGTATTGTTTAGGTCCACTTTTACTGGATTTGTGTGAAATTTAATAATTACAGTATTTGTGTAATTTCTTTTATGTCAGACATTTTACCTATAGTTTTTTTTTTTAAACTGTGTTTTTGGCTATGACCACTAGGTGGTAGTATAGTACAACTATTTATATAAGGTTTTACTATTAGGGCAGCCACAGTGGTAGGGCGGCCATGGTGGTGCAGCAGTTAGCGTTGCCGCCTCACAGCAAGAAGTTCTCTGGTTCAGTTCTCAGCTGGGGTGCCTTCTGTGCAGAGTCTGTATGTCCTCCCTGTGGTCGCATGGGTTTCCTCTGGGTGCTCCAGTTTCCTCCCACATCCCAAAGACATGCTGTAGGTGGATTGGACACTCTAAATTGGCCCTAGGTGTGAGTGTGTGCGTGTGTGTACCTTCTGTAGAAGATTGGGTGCCAGGCTGGCAACTCAACACCATAAAACTCCACTGTCAATCATGAGCAGACAGGTGATCCGCTGTGGCGACCCCTAACCGGGAAAAAGCTGAAAGAAGAAGAAGAAAGAATGGGTGTTTTTTATTTTATTGAAAACCCATTGTTTATGTTTTGGCATTTTCGGTTGGGCATATGACAAGAATTAACTATATAATTCTGAAGTATTTTAGCACTTAGTTCTTAAAGATTTACATAATTAATGCATTTGAAGAGTCATTCTGGATATCTTATATATTAGAAAATTATTTTATGCAGTTCTTTATCCTCCAGTTGGGGTTTAGTTATCGTTCATAATTTTTATTAATTAGGAATGCGTTTATCAGCTTAACATATACATATTATTGGAAGTGTTTCTGTTAATAATTATTTACAATGTAAGAAAGTTTGTTTATACATTGTTGTTGTTGTTTGTCTTTTGGCTTTTCCCAGTAAGGGGTCGCCACAGTGGAACACAGTGGTCTGCTAATGACTGGCAGTAGATTTTTTATGAAACGCCGAGATGCCAGCTCGACGCCCAACCTTCAACGAAGGCACGCCCATTTACGCACGCATGTCTTTCAAACGCTACCCAACCGTGGAGAGGGCATGCAGACTCCACACAGAAGGCACTCCCAAGCCAAGCCAAGAATCAAACGGGAGAACCTCTTGCTGTGAGGTAACAATGCTACTGCTGTACCACCGTGGAATACCTTGTTTATACATTATAACTTGTTAATAAAACTCTCCATAATTACATCCTCTGCTTCCTAAAATTTTCAGACCTTTTTTCTTTTCTCTGTTATACTACCTGATTTCTTCTGCTTCTAATTCCTTCCATAGGTGCACAAAACATTTCTAAAACCATATTACACCATTCTTTTCTCTTCCCGTTAACTTCACATACTTTTAACGTCCATAATTTCATTTTTGTCATATGCACTTTCTTCTATCCTTTCCCTTATTTCTTTTCTTTCCATGTTTTTTTTTTCTTCCCATACATTTTTATATTTTTCTTATGGCATCTTGCTTATCATTCCTTTTCCTTCTACCTTTCTCATTACCCCCAAATAAATGGATAGATGTTAAATGTAGCATAGGATTTTTTTTTAATTCAAACCACCTTCTTCTTTTTATTATAAATTATCTATCTTTTCTCCAGCTTCAGTCTTGAGTCCCAAATGAAGCTAAAAATCTCTAATAACTCTTTTTCTGTTTGAGCAGGAAACACATGTATTCCCCCTAAATATCCTATTTTTCCTAATACAAAAACATATACACTAACCTTTTAAAACATGTGCAATTTTATTGTAACCCTTTACAATAAGTACTCAGCATATATGTCTGAAATGATAAGTAAACACTTTTCCACCAAGATAACAATATTTTTGTTTGTTCCAGTATTTTTCTTGTGAAATATATGCAGTTTATGTTTTATCTCACCAAATCCCTTATACTTCATTTTGTTTACTGCACACCATTTTAACACCTTTTTGATGCTTATTACAATCTCACTTATAAACCCTTGTTTTTTATTAGAACTAAATTATCTGCATATGTCATACAAATTGGTCATATAACATTTCCTTCCATCTTACTTCTTGCCTCCCTCATTCGTTCAACCATATCTCTACTACTGCATTCATTACTAGTACAATTGGTTGGTCTACTTTGTTTCATTGAATCTCATTTCACTGAATTTCATTTCACCCCGACCACATACTGAAAACACAAATTACTGAAAACTCATTTGAATGAATCTCATTTCACTGAACTGAATTTAGCATATATGGCACTGTGTAGATTACTGTAAGGCAAGTAGAAGGTATATGCCCGTTTCTCCACTGTAGTGCAATCCTGGAGTTAGTATATATATAGTTGGGGTGTGTGGGGGGCACAGACCTCCACATTAGGGGGGAGGGGTGTAGCTCCCACCTTGTTTTATATTGTATTTTACCAAAAACTTCAAAACAATACATTTTAAACAATAGACATGCACAGTTGCAACTTCAATGACTAACTCTCTGCAGAAGACAATATGTACTCAAACTAAGTGGGGGGCTATGCCACCCCCCCCCCAATGTGGGGGGCTGTGTCCCCCACATCCCCTAACTATATATATATATATATATATATATATATATATATATATATATATATATATATATATATATATATATATATATAAAACTCCAAAAATCGCACTATAGTGGGGAAAAGGACATATACCTTTTACTTGCCTTACAGTACTCTACATAGTGCCATATATACTAACTGCAGTTCAATTAAATGAGTTTTCAGTAATCTGAGTTTTCAGAGAAGTGATCGGGGTGAAATGAGATTCAGTGAAACAAAGTAGACCCGAATAGGCACATACTCATTGGGCATCCCTGTTTTACTCCTATCTTAATACTTATTTTTTTCCCATGCATCCACTTATCATAATTTGTACCCATGAATTCACATGACATTTACTTCATTAATATTTTTTCTTATATCTTATATTTTTTCTTCTGTCATATGCCTCTAAAATCTGCCACATTGATTCAGGATTCACTTTATCAGAGGCTTTAGCTAGGTCATATCTATCATTCTTACCTTATCTTTTTTTCAGTATCATCTCTACTACTTCTTTCACTGTAGTTAACATTTCTTTTACCCCTCTTCCTTTTTTATCATAACCCCTTCTCCTACTGCTTCATCCATTTCTTTTTTATTTTTCATTCTCAGTTAAAAAAATACAGCAAATTAAAGCTTTCAACTGCCACTTCACAAAAATGTTCAGCTCCCAAATGCATTAATGTACTTATGTATTTAATGTAAACCCCAGTGGTAAAATAATACTGCCCATAATGTCATACATCTTCAAACTGCCATCCCTTTTACTTTTTATTCTTACCACTGATCCTCTTCTCTGTGGCTATTGAGAAACTGCAAATATCTCCTCTCAGTTCCTTCTCCCATTCTTCACTGCCTTCCTGCATCTGTAACAAAAAACCTGTTGCAGAGGTAAATGCTGAAAACTATATATTCTACCACTAGAGAATACCTCCATTGTTTGCCCTTCACCAGCTGTTGTTTTTGCTTCCATTCTCTCAGTTTCTACATTCAGTAGTAACTCTCTCCACAGTGACACTCCCTCATACTTCCTCTCCTTCCTTCCTTTGGCTCTGCCTGGTTCATCAAATCTATCAGGACTTGTGTCTCCAGTACTCCATTTTCCAATGCTCTAATAATTGTTTATATAATTTTCCTTCTTTCAGTAAGTTTTCCCATGTTCATCTCTCCAGCTGTGCTGCATTCTCCCCCATCTTGGAATTCCCAGAAATGCAGTAGCTGCCTTCTGGAACCTCCTAGCAGTTCCAAGGTGTAGAGGGGGTTGCTTTATCACATTAACACGTTTTCAACTTTCTTTCATCATTTACACCTTCATTCTATTTACACTTTATATCACCCTTTGTATCACACTTTATAAATCTTAATAAAATACTTTAAATGTTCATTTTCCTAAATAAATGTAAAATCAATCATTTCTTAACTTCTCTTCTACAATCCTTTAACCTTGGTCTACATATTTATATAACTGTATTCATTACTATTACAAACAGCCATGTGTTCAATGCACAACCCTCCTTTACCCCTCTTCCCTGCCTTTTTTTCCTAGCCGCCATTCACCATCACAGACGCAGGAATTTTCATATATTGCCCTGACCCCTACCACCCCTTTATCCAGTTCTTCTTTCATGACATCCATCATTCTTTTCTGAATAACTTTCATAAATATTTTACAGTCAGTATTTCCCAATGTAATTGGTCTCCAGTTTTTTTATTCCCTTCCCCCTTTTTCATATATATATATATATATATATATATATATATATATATTGCAATCACCTTATAAATCTCTTCTTGTTTTGTACCTTTCTCCATTCATCTGTTTCAATATTTCCAGAACAAAATCCTTTTCATTATCTGGCATTTCTTTATAAAAACCATACCTTAATCCATCCGGAGGTGCAGATTCTTCTTTACCTTCCTTTACAGAAGCCTCTAATTCTTTCCTCTTGATTCTTTATTTTCAATTTCTACCTCCTTTTTCATATTCTTAACTTTCCATACACTCCCTGTTACATTCTTTTCCTCATACATATTCTCTACATACCTTCCAACTACACCTATAATTTCATCTTGTTCATATTTTAACTGTCCTTTTTTATCCTTCATTACATTCATTTTTCTCCCATTATATCTCAATGTCCTATCTGAGAATATGAATCTTCTTCTTTTATTCAATTTCATATAATCCTTTTGTCTAAATATGCTTTTCATGTTTTCCTTATTATATTTATAGAATTTATTTTGTTTTTATTCAAGACTTCCCAGCCCCTTTCTCTACTATTCTTTTTACAGATTTCTTTTTAGTTATTATATGTCATATTTCCTTCTGTTCCTCTCTCTCTCTCTCTCTTTCTCTCTAATTTTCAGTATATTTTTTAAAAACGTTTCCTTATACACCACCTACTCTTTGCAAACTGCCATGAAATGGCTTCATTGTTACAAGATCTTCTCACAGTTGCCCTCTTTATTTTTTAAGACATTCTGTCCCTGTAATTTTTGTGTCAGTTTTTTTAACCCTTTTCCTTCTTTTATTATATTTTCATTCTATCTTATTATTGCTCATACATCCATGTGAACTGAAAACTTTCCTTGACTAATTCTATCTTTTATTTCTGTCACATAATCTGTAAACAAAATATTGTCATTCTCTCTTTTAAGTAACCCTTCTTGTAAGTACATTCTCTCTCTTTGCCTATTCTAAAGCAACCACTATTTATAACTTCTCTTGACATTTTTACATCTTGTGCAATTAACCTTTCTCCTTTCTTAAATTACAATTAATTTACTATGACATAATTTTGAATTTCTTCAAACATTTCTTCTTTCCTTTACATTTGCATACATCTACAGTACTACTATTCTAAACACTGTCTTCCCCTTTCTTATGTCACACATTAAAACTCTCCCTGCCACCATCAACATTGTATCTAATATTCTAACTTCTTTACTTTTTAGTAATATTGCAATACCTGAACATGTATCACTCCTTCCATGTGGGTGCTGCGAAGAGCACTTCTGGCTAACATCAAAGATTAAACAATACTAATTTCATGAACTTTAATTATACTTTGAGTTAGGAATGGGAACCATTCCCATAATGGTATTAGAAATCCAAAAGACTTGGAGAAATTAAAAAGGGAGCATCCATACCACATTTCTTTTCCACATCATCTCAAATTTCACCCTCTTCCTTTTATCTGTACATCTTATATGAAGTAAACAAATTATAAAACATCTTTTTTTCTCACTATTTAAACACTATCATTCTTCTAACACCAGTTTTCATTCTGTGATGTTTTACTTATTTACCTTTTTTGCATTTTTTTAGTTCACCTTTCGGCCTTCTTTTTTACATCCTCACTCTTCCCCAGGTAGACCCTTCTCACTTTTTCTCACTTAGAGCTCATATTTACTTATTTTCTTCCTCCATTTCTAATGCCCCAAATTTGTATTCTATTTCGACACTACTGACTGCACCTCTACGGACCCCTCTATCAAACTTATTAAATATGCAGATGATACAACTATCATCAGGCTTATCAGGAATAGTGATGAGTCTGCATACAGACGACAGTTTGAGCAGCTAGCCCTTTGGTGTAGTCAAAATAATCTGGAGCTAAACACTCTACTCTGGAGATGACAGTGGACTTTAGGAGTGGTATTACAGTACTACCCCCCCCCTTTATATGTAATACCGCTGTGTCAGTTGAAGAAGCCTTCAAGTTTAGGGGATTTATAATCCCCCAGGACTTGAAGTGGGAGTCCAATGTAGGGTCCATCATAAAAAAGGCACAACAGCGAATGTACTTTCTGCGACAGCTGTGGAAGTTCAACCTCCCACAGGAACTGTTGATTCAATTCTGTACAGCAGTCATTGAGTCTATGCTTAGCTCATCCATAACAGTGTGGTTTAGATCTCTGTCTAATCATGTCAAAAATAGGTTACATCGAATAGTCAGGTCTGCCAAAAATATAATTGGTGCTAGTTTGCCCTCCTTACAGGACCTATACTATTCTAGAATCATGAAAAGGGCAAGGAAAATCATCACTGACCCTTCACATCCAGACCACCATCTTTTTCAACTATTATACTTGGTCAGGCATTATTTATTTATTTATTTATTTATTTATTTATTTATTATCATTTATTGACATTTGTTGACTGGGAAAGTCCACTGGGCTTGAGACCCATTTTCAGTGGAGGCACGGGGAGAAAAGCTCCAAGTTACATGAAAATCATTACATGAATTTGTAAGGAAACAAAATTATAATTATAAAGCCATTGAAATAATACAAAAAACTATCTAAACAGCAAATATGTTGTAAAAAGGCACAATACAGTAACAATGGAACATTAGCATGTAGGAAAATTATGCAGTTAGAAATATTTAACAATACAGCTCAATTTTTTTGGGGGGGGTAGGAAAAGGGAAAGATAGAATTAGAGAGTTAAACTTAAAGGTAAGACAGATATAGTTAGAATCTTATAACTAGGTAGTGGGAATAAGTAGATCATAGGTGGCATGTATTTAATGGTACTATTAAAAGTAGAAAGTGTCAGAGAAGAGAAAATGTGTTAAAATGGTTGTATAGATGTCTGGACTAGGATACTAAAGATTAGGCATAACTCATATGGTGTAACAGTATGACATATACACAAGTATATGTGCTATGTGAAACAGTTTTGCTAGATTAAGAAGGCTGTGGATATGTGATGCATGTGCAGCTGGGGTTATCAGTGAAATGTTGTTTTAGTTTTCTTTTAAAGAAGATTATGTTTTCTAATTCTGTAACTGATGATGGGAGAGTGTAACACAGCTTAGTTATGAAATGGGAATAGAGGCAGCTACCTGCTCTTTTACTAGGTTTTGATACTTTAAGTAGGTGTTTGTTGTTAGAGTGTAGATTTTTGGATGGGATGTAAAGTTCAATGATATTTTTCAGGGAAGGGCAACACTTGGGTTTATAAACGAGTTTATGGGCAAAGGTAAGTTGTGTGTAATGTAGGTAATGTGCAAATTCTAGCCAGTCTAGTTCTTTAGTGGCATGCAATGGTGGGTGTGATTTGGTTGGGCTAATGTGAATTTAGCAATCTTATAATAACAGGACTGTAGTTTATGTTGCAAAGAGTTGTGGAGATTGGTGAAGATAGGAGACCCCTATAGTAAGGTTGGAAGGAGAAGACTTTTTGAAAGTTTTATTTGGATGGATTTGTCTAAGTATTGTTTGTTTCTGTAAAGTTTGTCTAATTTGAAGTGTCTTTTTTATTGCGTTATTAATATGCAAGTCAAAGCTAAGTTTGCTGTCAATAGTAATTCCTAGCAGTTTGGCCTGATTTACTAACTCTATTGGGGTTTTGTTTATAGAGAATATAGTAAAGTCTGTGGGAGCAGGTTTAGATGCAAAGATAAGAACAGTTTTTTTTCCCCACATGCTATCAAGTTCATAAACAGTTATCTCAGCTTATTAGGCTGGGGTTTTCTTTTTCCCAAGCCTCCGAGGATTCCGCCATATTGTTTACATGTTGTTAATACTTGTTTCTTTCAGAGTTTATTTCAGTATTTCCTGCACTGAGTTGTAGTTTGCACCTTGTATGTATATGTATATTTACATTTTTTGTTTTGTTTCTAACAATTGTATGTATGTCGTTTATGCAATTTATACTTTGAGAGTCAATGAAACTGAAGGCAAATTCCTTGTATGTGCACATACTTGGCCAATAAATGTGATTCTAATTCTGATTCTATGTGCTTCTTTTCCATTTCTTAGTTTTTGGACATCATATAATATATCTTTTTCTATATATTACCTTGTAGTACCTCATCCTCACCCCCACCAATCCTTTTATCATTTGCTTCCACCCTTTCTTGTATAAAAACTTGTTCTTCCTCCTCATTTTCCTCACTTTGTCTTTCTTCATTAATTCATAGACAATCAATCCAAACATGCTCCTCACTTCCACATTTCCTACAGTAAGGTTTACAGTTTTTTTTTCTGGAATGTCCAAACTCCCCACAATGCTCAAACCTTATTTTAGTCTCTCTTTCGTCTTTTCCTAGTTAGGGGTTGCCACAGAGGATCTCTGGTCCACTTATGATTGGCAGTGATTTTTACAGTGTCAAGTTGCCAGCCCAGCTCCCAACCTTCAGAGAAGGCACACCCACTCACACACGCACCTACCTGCATGTCTTTTACATTTCAGTCGTACAATCCTGAATTAAATATGATTCATCCCCACAGGAAAAAAAAAACAACTTTTGGCTGCTTCCAGTACTTAACACTCCATTTTTTCCCATCTCTTACTATAACATTAGGCACATGCTGCAGCTTATTCTGTTTTTAAAGTTATATAAATGTTCATGACTGAGTCAATACTGTTCTGTCATACATATCGTTTCTAATATTATGCATATCATGACATAAGCTTAGAAAAACATTTTTATTCATTTCCTTATATCTAGGCTCTAAATTGTAACAACAGTTTTTTTTAACTGTGCGTTTACATTTTGATAGACATAGTCCTTCCAAGGAGGTATGTTACATCTCCTCTCACATTAAAACAAATTTCTGCTAATGCAAATGTTCCAAATGTTATTTCACAGAACGGTTCAGTTCCTATATGTTATATGCCCTAATATCAGACAAACTGAATCCTAAGGGCATAATAACATTGTCTAAAATACAGTACCTGTTTAGTTGCTGCTCATACTTTGTTTCACCCTCACAACAAGCCTTTTCTTCCTGGTCTCAACAACTCTAGTCTATCTCCTCCACACCCTCATATCCTTTTCTTTCTGCAGTCTTTCATTGGAACCTGTTACTGCAGCTGCATAAGTTTTCACTCTGGAAACACTGCTGCCAGTCTCAATCATCTACTGCTGTCTGCTCCATCTTACTGAAGGCCAACTCAGAGCACTGCCTTAAAACCAGTTACTCCACTTGCCAGACATTTCGTCCCTGTATTCATACCATAGTTCACAGCATCCTTCTGTCTTTCTGTCATCTCCTCCTGTCAGATATTTTCTCCATTACTACACATCACTGCATGGCCTCTGATTCTTCAAGTTCTGTGTCTTCCATTATTTTTAGTAAAACAGAGTCATTCAGACCCTCTGATGCCATAATATTCACGTCCAAAACATCTTTTACTTCTAAATTACAGTTTCTGTGTTAGCTTCCCTAGCTCATCTCCAATTGCAGCATCCATCTTAGATTCAGTGATCACAAGTAACAGCCGTCTGGTGCCACCTAGTGACCACCTCATAAACAGTCCTCCAAAGGGGAGAGGAAATCCCTGGTTTCCTACCCAAGTTTCCCCTAGTCAGTATGAATATCACCTTGGGTATCCTGAGAAAGCAAGCCTTGACTTGAATGAAGTGTAAATAAATAATATAAATAAATATACATGCTGAAGAATACATTTGTATTAATAGAAAGGGTATATGACCTTAAGAGACATTCCTTTAATTACAACAAAAAGTAAGAATATGCAAAATAAAAATATAAGTAATTACACTGTTGAAGAAACCCTTACGAAATTTAAGGTCACTGATGCAGACCTTAGAAAAACTACCACTTCAAGAATTTTGACCATGCTGAGCCATTTTCTCATTACTAAGCAAAATGTAAACTCTATGCCTCCTACAGCTCATGAAGAGATAATTAGCTGGTGTACTATTCACCAGCAATAATCCTTTTTCTGATATACATAGTTTTTTTTTTTTTACTTTAAAACCTTGTTTACCTCCTGCTCTTTCTCTCTTGATTGTTTCTGGCTGATTAAGTCCACTGCTGGCAATGGCCAGCTCCATTCAGTCTTGCTTCACTCGGGATTCACTCCACTACCCTACCCTACCCCCAATTCTCACCCACAGCCACATATTCTACACTTATAGCTCTCTAAACTCCTCTTCCTCCTCCCCCTCCAATACTGTCTAGACTCCAGTCTTTCAATTAACTAACTCCCACCACCCCATCAACCCTACTACTTTAGCCACACCACATCCCACTTTGCTATTCCAATCACCATAACTACCTACACTCTACCTTATTACTGCTATTTCACTACCTACTTTCTCTCTAGCCTCCACTATATCTGATCTCCTAAAAACATGCTAATATATTCATGCCTCTCATTTCTCTTCCTTCCCCTTCTCACTAGCCTAACAACTCCAAAATACAATACTAAACAAATACACCACTAATATTATATCATCCTTACCACTCAATCACACTACTCTCTCTATACCCATCCAAAAATATTCAATAACAAATACTTTAGGCTAAAACTAACACTTATATCTAAACTTTCCAAAACCCCTAGATCAGCTAGACTCTTTATCAGTACCTTACACTTGTGTGGGGACAATCACATAAACCCAGGTCATAACAACACTTACAAACAAAGCACCTAAAATGTATCACTTTTACCCTCAGAAGCATATATAATCAGTTAACAGCATTTAGTACCTGGTTAACACTGAACAATCCTGACATACTTGCCATAAGAGAGACCTGGCTAAAACCCAGAATAAAAGATACAGAAATCCTACCCCCAGGTTATAGCATTATCAGGTTAGACAGAGTGCACAAAAAAGCTGGAAGTATTGCCCTAGTCTTCCCTACTATCCTAACAGTTACCCTGTATACTAAAACCAGACCCAAATTTGGTACAGCAGAAATCCTCACCATATTCCTAAAAGTAAATACATCTAAAAGCATCTGCATCACCTCTCTCTATATCACTCCAGGAAAAAACATTCCTATACTGGAAAACATACTTTCCTGCATTTTGGAAACAATACAAAATGAAATTATTATCCTAGGAGATGTCAACATTGATTGGCAGATCCTATCTTCACATAACTTAACAATAGTCTAAACCTATGTGGCTTTACTCAAATAATTCATACTCCAACCAGACATAGCAGAAATAATACCCAACAATCCACCCTAGATTGGATACTAGTCTCTAACATTACCAACTACCCTTTCTCAGGTGCACTCCATGACTTCTTAAGTGACCACCGACCAGCCTTTGCACACTAGATCATCACCCAAATTGCAAAACAAAACAAATTTAAAACCATACGCAATCTGCAAAAATTCAGCAAAGACATAGTCATTGGCTCTCTAAAAGTTACTGACTAGTCCATATTAAAAAGACTACCCCTTAATGAGTCAGTTGAACACTTTAACAAGACGTTCCTGAACATTCTTAATTCATTAGCCCCACTACACACAAAAAGAATAAAAAAACAACCATGCCCCATGGCTCATCAAATCATGCAAAACCTTAATGAAACACAGGGGCAAAACTTGGACAGCCTGGGTAAGGAATAAAATTGACACTAATTTACAGTTACATAGAAAACTCTGAAATCAGGCCAAGAGACAAAATTCCATGATAAATAATTATACTACACCCACATTCAAGACAACCATAAAAACAACCCCCAAAAAATGTTGGTCCTCCTTATCATCATTTCTCAACCCTGGAAGTAAAAACAATCCCAGTCCATGCCGAGATATACAACCTCAGCAAACAGCCTCCAAATTCAATTCATACTTCTTAGATCCATAGCTAAACTAACAGCAAACCTAACCAATAACCCACCACACACCACCTCCAATAAATCCTCCAATTCACTCACACATAAACAACCCCACACTAATGGACCAAGACCCTACCATCCCCTTTTAACTTTCAGCCCATTCCTATATTTCTAATAAAAAAGTACTATAAAAACTAAAACCCAACTTCTGCAGACAACCTCCGTCCAGAATACCTACAGATAGCTGCAGCAGACACTATAGTATTTCCTGTTAGCATCTTGGTCACACTGAAATCACAAACTACCATCCAATTGCAATTTGGTCCCCCTCTCTAAAATTCTAGAAAAATGCATTCCAACTTCTTCACCATGTCACGCTAAATAATCTACTCACTCAAACTCAACATGGCTTTAGACCCACTCACAGCACCTCAACAGCACTGCTATCCTTTGTGGACTCTGTCAACAAAGTCTGTGACTCTGGCAAACTAGTATCTGCAGTATTAATTGACTTGTCAGAGGCATTTGTTATGGTCTCTTACTTCAAACTCCTGATACAGCTAGCCAATATGGTCTATCCTTCACTCTCAATTCAGTGGTTCTCCAGCTACCTAGTCAGCAGACAGCAGGCAGTGAAATGGCAAGACTCTATCTCCCCTTATCTCCCCACTACCAGAGCAGTACCACAAGGTTCCATCCTTGAACCACTACTATTTAACATCTTTATCAACAAACTGTACACAGCCACCTGTGAAGGTTCTCTAATCCTATATGCAGATAACTCTACAATCATCTGTAAATCAGATACACTAACTCACTTGCAACATATAACACAGCAATCTTTCTCATCCACAGAAATCTGTCTCACCAAGGCTCAACTCCCACTGGACCCTAAAAAAACAAAACTCCTTCTTTTCAACCATAAACTACACAGTTCCAATAAAACAAATTTTAAGATCTTTTTCACAAACAACACTGGAATTGAGTTGTTCCAGCATACCAAGTTACTAGGAGTCATAATCTATGATAAAGTCAAATTTGACCTCCATATACAAAATAGTATAAAAAAAACAATAATTAGGCATCCAATACAGGCACAAAAATTTCCTCCCACCCCCACTAAAAATATCCTGGCCAAAACCTTCCTCTTACCCTCACTATTATATCAGGCCCCAATTCTAACAAACTTACACACCTCTTTAAAAAACAAACTTGAAAGCTGCTATAATAAAATAGTCAAACTCACCTCAAATTCTACCTTATTATCTCATCATTGTAAAGCCTTACATTCTCTATGCTGGCTTGTGCTCCCCCTCCACTTCCAATACACACAATGTATTACTTTGTACAACATCATCCACAACCCCCTTGCTTGTGTTGCCTTCAGACCATTAATTGACACTTATACCCCAAACAGGCTTCTTAAATCTAAAGATAAACATCTCCTCACTATCCATAAATCCAACAAAGCCCAAAGTCTAAGCCTCTGTTCCTACTTGGCCACAAAATTATGGAACTCCCTTCCCTTAGCCATTGAAACTATTTCTGACGTGCACTCCTTGAAATGCTCCTTAAAAGAATACCTAACCAAAACATGGATATGCTCCTCTAATAGTCCCAGCTAAAATACTTATCTTACCTTGTCTCCCTCTTCTTCATCTTCTCCCCATCCCTCCATCTGCACCTTTTCTCATATCTTCTCTCTACCCCCTGCGCTACATCAGCTCTCACTCATCCCTTCACTATCACTTCTCTTTGTTAACTTTTGCCACTTCATTATCCTTCTTCTCTTTCTCTCCTACTCCATGACATCCACTATCTATACTTTTCATTTTTTATCTTTCCTCACATCTTACAGCAGACTACAGAGCATGTCATATTCCCTACCTTTTGCCATATCCTATTGTTTGATCTTTTACAATGGCCATCCATGTCAAATTCAAACTGAATATTTCTATGCAATGTATGTATTACTATGCAATGTAAATTATCTCTTACTCTTATGACTATGTATCAGCCATGTAAAGATGTGAATGTCTTTTGCTTTTTATAACATCTGTTTGAGTCTTTTACTCTAATAATCTATTGACTTAAATATTGATATCTGGAGCTTTTCTCCCCAGGCCTCCACTGAAAATGGGTACTTTATAACTCAATCGGGCTTTCCCAGTAAACAAATGCCAAATAAATAAATACATAAATAAATAAATAAATCTTATGATAATTTACAAAGTCAGTCTGAAAAGTGCTAAAACATCAGATCTATATGGCTCAACACATACTTTTAAATAATTATTTTTCCATTAAAGAATTAAAGCACTTTTATCTGTGGGTGTCTACGGTTTAGAGTGATTTACAGCCTCATTTAATTAACTTTTTAATTTTTTTCCTGATTAAGTAGTACAGTGCCTCTCCCTCAAAGATATGTGCTATATTTAGTCATACATACCAGACCAGAATTACCCCAGCAGGTCTGCTTGATTTATGACAAGTAATTACATTCTCTAAACATCATAACTGATGTTATCATTCACTTCAAAGACCTTCTGCAGGGCCGAAAATGTGCCAAAACATTTCCACCTTCTGCTGTGACAAATACTCCATACAGCAGTAAAATTCTCATAAGAGAACAACTACAACTACTATTCTTTTTAATGAGCATACCTGCTTTATATCAAAAACCACCAAAATTCTAGAAAACTGTTGTAATACCACACGAAAGAAGACTCCGTTGCAATTTTGTAAAAGGTTTAATCCAAAGGTTATAGTTTCATTCAATAGCACGAAAAAACACACTTCTATTCTCTTCTCTAGCGCCTCGGCAAAAAGCCTTTTCAGAGTAGATAATTCCCTGAACCACACAATTAACCATTCTTTTATACACCTACTATCACACACTAATTATATACAATTATTCAATCAACTTATTCATACATTTTCTTAAAAAAACAGAACAAATAAAATTGCAGTGAAATGCTATGTTTCTAACAGACATGCATTACAGCAAACTTTTCCATGAACAATCGCTATTCAGACCATTTGGTTTGAGCGTATTAAATTTTAATATAAAATATAATTCCTTCTTCCTAAGTATTTGTTTTATAGATTTTTCATTCAAATACTTCAAATTCTCAATACTATCTAATACTGACACCTTTAAATTTTCCACCTTTCCCCCATGATACTTCAAAAAATGCCCTGCCAAAGGGCTAGTCTCCTTATTTTTTAAAATGTCCCTTACATGTTCCTTTATCCTACATGCCAGTGTTCTTTTCGTTTCCCCGACATAAAACTTTTTACAGCCACACTCAATTCCATATATTACTGCCATGGAATTACAATCATAGCTTCCCTTTATTTCAAATGCAGTATTATTAATCTGATGAAATTGTTTTACAATAAACTTACAAATGGTACATTTCCCACATTTCTTTGTTCCATATTCCTTGACCTGTGACAACATTGGCTGATATACCATTCTAAACCTGCTATGTATCAAAAAATCTTGTATATTTCTGCCCCTGCGGTATGAAAAAACTATATTTTTGTTTTTTAGACATTCTACTTCCTTTTGCAATAGCTTCCAACTATTTAAAACATAATTTTTAACACTATTAGAAGCTATAGAAAAAGTAGAAACAAAATATACATTCTCCTTATTATCCTGTGTTGTATTCCATGCCCCCCCAGGATAATACCTTCCACATTTTTTAACTTTATCCAAACTCTGATTTATGTTATATTGATTGTAACCCCTTTGTATAAATTTATTACAAGTTGCCATAAGTTCCTTCTCCTTAACTATAGCATTACTGCACAATCTGTTTACCCTATTTAGTTCTGTGTAGGGAATAGCTTTCATAATATGCAAGGGATGATGGCTGCTACCATGTAATACAGAACCACTTCCCTGAAATTTCCTATATATTTGATACTCTATTTTTTGTTCTTCTTTTCCCATAATAGAAATATCTAAATATTGCACTTCTTGGCCTATCTGTAGCCCATCAAATTTAATATTCATTGAATTATTCTGTATTTCAGTTAAAAAATTCTCATAAGAGAACAACTACAACTACTATTCTTTTTAATGAGCATACCTGCTTTATAGACCACAGTAGAGCTGCAGCCATCATGTCATACAAGACTTGGTCTTCTCTTCTCTAAACACAAACTACCCTTACTGAATCAGTTTTTGTTATCTTACAAAAATCAAACAGTTCCCTGTACTGAATATCTGCTCCAGGAAATTTGTTTTATGTTTGTGCCCCAGGTGTAGCTTGTGAAAGAAACAAACTTCCATCTCATGTGCAGCTGCCAGAGTTCGTGATAAATGCTTGGACAATATTTTTGTCCTAGAAGATACTTCCCAATGGGCAGTTCTGTGCTACCTGCAGCTAACTGTGTTTATTATTAACTCCTTAACTCCTTTGCACCTATAGTGTCGTTTTACAATCCTCTGACCTGTGCCTACAGTGCAAGTCCTGTAACAGCAGCATTCCTATCAAGCCCATACCCCTATTAGTACTCCATACAAAAATTTAAATATTGCACAATCATGATCATTAAGTTATATGATTGTGCATACTTAGCCTCAGGTATAAAAATATACCTATTACCACTTAAACAAATAAAGAAAAATAGTTATTTGTATTACTTTTTCAATAACATATGGGGTTGCTCCCCCAGCGCCCAAGTAAGCAAGTGCCACATGTTGCTGTTGTGTCTTTCGGCTTTTCCCGGTTAGGGGTCGCCACAGCGGAACTCCGGTCCGCTAATGATTGGCAATAAATTTTTACGTGCCGAGTTGCCGGCTCTGACGCACAACCTTCAACGAAGGTACGCCCATTCATGCATATCTCCACACAGAAGATGCTCTAGCTGAGAATCGAACAGGACAACGTCTTACTGTAAGGTGACAACTCTACCGCAGCACCACCACCACATACCTTAATAAATGTAAAATGGAAGGTCAATGTCTTTCCTGCTGTTTATTATGATGAATAATTACATCTTAGTTTTTTCTCTTTTTTGCTCTCCCTAAATGTGCAGAAATCTCCTTCCCATTGCTGAAACTCTAAGCAGTATAGTATGTTTCATGACATCCTTTCAGGAGCTGCAAAATATCTAACATCACCAAATGAATGTGCAGTTGGATAGCAAGACATCTGTGCAGTTCTGGAAATAACCAAACTGAATAATGCACTTAACTGTAGTTGCAGTAAGTACATTTTTTGCGGTTCCTGCTTTGGTATCAGTGGCTGTATCAATGTTTTTGTGTCTTTTGTTTTTTTTTTTTTTTTTTTTTTACTTATTTAAATGTGGAGAAGTCTCCACTAAGCTGTGGTCTGCAGAATGGACTGTTTGTCTTGATTTGTTCCTGCATTTTCCCTCTACTAACTTATGAACAGCCTGGATTGACTAATTTCAGATGAGCGTCTTCTGTGAGAAGACATGTGTGACTGGGCGTACCTTTGTTGAAGGTTGTGCGTCAGGGCTGGCAACTCGGCACGTACAAACCCAATGCCAATCATTAGCGGACCAGAGTTCTGATGTGGCAACCTCTAACCGGGAAAAGCCAAAAGACACAACAAATATAATTTGTAGTAAAACATGCTCTTATCTTCAATGTACTTAGATTTGCTGCCTTAAATATAATGGAAAATAAAAGTAAATTACTCTGCTGACAAAAGTTAGCTCAAAATGTTTCCCTTTTAGTATTTGTAGAGTTAACATTTATATAGCATTGGCTTATTGTGTCTTTAATTTACATAGTTTTGTACTGAAATAGTAAAGATTTGCTCTTTTTTGGCTGTTACCATCTTATTGAAAATGAAGTATGGCACTGATCCAAATTCATGCTGCATGACCTGGTGTCAGTTTTAATTTGCCTTTAATTTCATGTCACTGTTTTACCTTGTGTTGACACTAGTAGAGGTAGCTCTCAAATGTGCATGTTAATACTAGGATTTTAGAAAACTTCTGCAGTTTTTGAGCCATGTATGACAAGAAAAGTATATAGCTTTGCACATTTTTAGTGAGCGGTCTCTGCTACTGGTACTCCTTGTCTGGAAGACAGTCTTTTACTCCTGTTGTCTGTGGAAAATTCCTCACATATTTTAGCTGTCATGCCTTGTGTAGCTGTCTAGCTAGGAGCTGCACTGGTGAGAAGAGGGTTAATATTTCTATGTACACTATCTTTCTCTTAAATTTTGCTTTGCTCAATAGGATAACAGAAGTGTGATAAAGCTATTTTGCCAGTGATTGTTTCTTTATTTTTAAAGCAGTGTCATATCCTGCCTACTACATTTTAAGTGTGGGTAGCATTCTGCCTGATAACTGTGGTAGGGTATGTGCCGGGGAGGGGTTCATATTCCTGTGAGAGTTGCTTCTGTGTCATCAGTAATCTGTTCAGTGTTTTTGGTTACATAATTTGCAACATTTCTCCATGGCACCTATTTATTTGTAGGTTTGAATACTGTTACATGTCGCTCTCATGGGTTTAGCAAATGCAATACTGCATGGTGAAAAACATGGCTCAGGATTAAGCCATGGAGCTGTTCATCTGTAACTCTAGTGAGCATGAATACTTTTTAGGGATAACATTTGTGCCATTGTCATTCTAGAAGTACAGGAGGCTGCTATTCTACAATTTGGCTGTGCTGCAAGCCACCAATTGTGGCTCATGACCTCCATTTCTGCCATGCATAAGGGATATAATGAGATGTGTGGTAAAAAGGTAAATCAGTCAAAGTGAAATTTCAGATGCATCAGTTCAAAGATGTTTGACACGGTACAGATTTACACAAGGTTCTAAGTGATTAAATCTATATATATATATATATATATATATATATATATATATATATATATATATATATATATGGTTCCCCTCCACAACATCGAATTACTGAAAGCTCGAAATTCACAAGCTCGAGCCCAGAATCTCGAGCTTTCAGTAACTCGAAATAATGAAGGGGAACAAAAACAAACAAGAAACTGTTTCCTAAGATTTTTGCAGAGGGGCAAGCCCCCCCTGCATCCACCATACCCCCCTACTTAAATATACCAACTCCAAGATCGCACTTCAGCGGGGAAAAGGGAAATCTCCCGTTCTGCACTATATGCATAAGCGCACAATGGGAGAATTTCCACTCCACCATTGAAGTCCGGTCACACTAATTGCGCATGAAACAAGGAATGATGCAGGGGGACCTAGCTCCCTGCATACACGTAACTATATCTCTATTTTTTTAATTTAAACTCTTCCATTCCCGATTTCGAGTTACTGAAAACTCAAGATTCTAGGCTAGTGCTTGTGAATTTCGAGCTTTCAGTAATTCGATCTTGTGAAGGAGAACTAGATATATATATATATATATATATATATATATATATATATATATATGGGTCCAGGACTATTCACTGAAAGCACATTTCACTGAAAATCAAATGACTGTGCACAAATCACTGAAAGCTCAATTCACTGAAATACATTTCACTGAAAGTTATATATGGCCTTTTCCCCACTGTTGTGCGACCCTGGATTTAGTAAATATAGTAAGGAGGGGTGTGGGGGGCACCGCCCCCCAAATCGGGAGGTGTGGGGGTGTAGCATCCCCACATATTTTGGATATATGTATTAAGTTCAGAAAAGAATAATTTATTGGAACTGCAAGTATCCATGTATATAGTTCAAAATATTTAAAATAATAAATAAATAATTTAATACTTAAATATACTAACTCCGAGATCGCACTACAGTGGGGATAAGGAAGTATCCTTTTCCCCACTATAGTGCGATCTAGGAGTTAGTATATTTAAGTGGCGAGGGTGTGGGGGGTGTAGGGGGGCTTGCCTCCCTGCAAAACTGTGTTTAAAATCTTTCTTTATTTTGCCGATTCGGTGAATCGGCTTTCGCGAAAGTGCACTTTCATTGAAGTGCACATCTGCGGAAGCACGGTCTTCTGTTTGTCAACAAACTGTTTTTGACAAACAGAAGTAGACCCATGTATATATATATATATATATATATATATATATATATATATATATATATATATATATAATATAGGTATATAAATACACATATATATATATATATATATGTATATATATATATATTATATATAGTCACACACACACACACACACACACACACACACACACACACACACACACACACACATACATGCACACATAATATATACACATACATATATATAAGGGTGTGTGCATGCATATGTCTTTGTGTGTGTGTGTGTGTGTGTGTGTGTGTGGGCATATATCTATATATCTATATCTATCTATTTATCGATATATGTATGTAATATGCATATAGATTAATAAGTGATTACTAGACTAATGACCCCAGAGGTGCCTAAGGGCCGTTTTTAGCTTAGCCATGCTTCCTAAATATATCTGACAAGTTCTGATACCCTAGGATTATTTTAAGGGGTATATAAGACTTTCACATCGGTAGGCAAGCAGTTGCAGGCAGACACTGTCTAACAGAGACTAAGCTACCAGACCAGGGTAATTTTCTGATTCCCTACCCACAGGTCCAAGTTACGCTTGAATTGCGTAGATGAAAAAGTCTGGATGGGAAGATTGCTACAGAGAAAGGGTATTTGCTGAGACACATATCTGTCCCTCCCACATGTCCTATTTATGTTGCCATTGAAGTTTAGGTCCTTAGGTTGGGTAATTCTGATGTTATTAATTTTGCGGATGTACAGCAGGCCCATCAGAGTGGGATAAAAGGATGCTTTGTAGTCCAGACATAATCCCCTCTCAGCAGCCTGTAGGAGACCGAGTACAGGGATAGGGTTTTGAGGAGGTCCAAGCAAGACATGTTGTTTAAGCCCTGAATTCTTTTTGTGGGGAAACTCTGTGGATGCACCAGTTGTGCATATGCCTGGTCAGGTACACACTAAAGGGGGTGGTGTACTGGCCTATAAATACAGAAGTTAGGACGGAGACTACCTCTACAAAAAGGCTAGCTATTAGCAGAGTAGACCCAGTGGTCAGGGATTTGGGAAGGCATGTAGACAGCAACCTGGCCTTTGACCACCATTTGTCTATGGTAATATGGAAATCATTCTATTTTACACAATTTATAACAGCGTATGGCCTCTAGGTCCAAGGATGTTATTGTTCTGCTGTAATCAGCCATCATTAGACCAATTGTTGAGTACAGTGCCCCCTTTGGCATGTACCTGAAAAGGAAAACAATCACTGCCAAAACAACTCAGTCAAACTTCTGTTATATTCTTTTGGGCAAAGCAAAATATAAGAGGCAGGTACTGTACGTGAAAAAGCTAATCCCTCCTTTCCCCAGTGCAGCACCTGGTTAGACAGTGAAATAAGACATGGCAGGGAATATATGAGAACTGTTCCACAGCCAACATAAATAAAAAGACTGACACTGTGTACCAGTAAAGCAGTACCAGTTAAGAGTAACCTGCACAGACGTCACAGAGCAATACTTCACCTTTGCTCTATAGTACATTTGTTGAGTAAGTCATGCATTCTTACTAATTCTCACATAAATTACTCCCATGCATTTTCCTATGGTAGAAATGCTACTTAAACATGTACACTTCCAACTAGTGTATAAATAAGTTTGACTGTAAAACTGTCTACATCATTATCAGAGACTGCTCACTAAAAAATGTGCAAAGCTACATACTTTGCTTGTCATATATGGCTCAAATACTGCAGAATGTTTCTAAAATCCAAGTATTAAAATGCACATTAGAGAGCTGCCTACACCAGAGGTGGATACTGCTGACTGAAAAATTGTAGGTATCAGTTAAACCTTCATCAGCCACTGCAGTGAGAGGTAAGTGGTAAAGACAATGCAAAAATATGCATACACAGAATAGAAGAATTAAAACTGACACCAGGTCATACAACATAAATTTGGAGCCATGTCATACCTCATATTTAATAAAATAGCAACAGCCTAAAAAGAACATACCTTTGTTGACTACACTACAAAAATTCTATGCAAAATAAAGATGCAACAAGCCAACTCCATATACATTTCAACTCTAGAAATATTAATAGGGAAACTCAACATTCTGAACTAACTCATGTCATCAGAGTAGTTTATTTTTTTCCATTACATTTCAGGCATATGAATATTTTCTACTACCAATCATCTTTAAACATCTAAAATTAGTCAATTATAGCTATTTATGTGTTAGTAAGGGGAAGCATTGCAGGAACAAATCAATACACATGCAATCCACACCACAGTCCAAAGTCTAGAGTAATTTCCCCTAAAGGATGTTTGTACACACTTAAACAAGTAAACAAATGTATACCTTGGTGTCGCCATTGATACCAAAGCAGAAACTGAAACTATACTTACAACTACATTCATGTGGGTGATTCAATCTGATTATTTCTGACCTGCACAGATGTATCGCCATCTGACTGAACATTCGTTTGGTGATGTCAGATGTTTATGCAGCTCTGCAAAGAAAGTCTAGCAACACAACACACCACTAAGAGCTTCTGCAGTGGGAAGGAAAGAAAAAAGAGAACTATGTTAAGATGTAATTATTTATTATTTTTGGACAGCAAGAAATACATTGAACTTTCACCTGGCATATGTTATACTGAGATATCAACCAGACAGAGTATTGAAAATGTTAATATAAATATCTATTCTTCTTCTATTTTTTAATGATAGCAAGTATTTTCTTTTACCTGAAATTAAGCATACACAATCATAGAACTTACCGACTGTGAACATGCATGTTTAATTGATCACATAGGTTCATAGGAGGTTGCTAGGATAATGGCCCAAGAGACTTTATAAGCCTAGCCATGTAAAAACCATGAGTACCATAGCTGACCATAGCCATATGGTCATTTTTTGCAGAGCAATACTATGGTCAGCACAGTGTGCCCCTGTCCATGAGGGCCATGGGTGCAACTCCCGGGGTGAATTTACGGTTTTGCATCCAATTGTCAAGGTTGCACTTAAATAGAGTCATTGAGGAACTCTGCTTCGCAAGAAGTGGGAGCTTATTCCAGCGGAGCTGCAATCTCTAGGAGACATATCTGTCTCTTGCTCAAGTTCTATGAATATCGCAGGCCAGGTTGAGATCTCTGGAGTGAGTGACTCTTGTCTCATTTGAATTGCGAATGTGCAGCATTTCCATTAGGGCAAGGTCAGGGACTTCTCTGTAGGCCAGGCACAGGTCATCTCTCAGCAGCCTGTATAGTGAGAGGCCTTTCAGTGTTTCATTGTAGGTCATGTCTTCGAGGCCCTAAATTCTCTTGGCTAGAAACCTCTATGGTTTCGCCAGCTGCTGCAGGTGTCTGGAGAGGTACATACAGAAGGGAACATTGTACTCAATCAGTGGTCTGATAAAGACTGAGTATAGTGGAGTAATGACCTCCCTGGTCTTGGGTGCGATGCCCTTATTTATGAGATGGGCAGTGTAGAAGGCTTTCCTAACTGCTGTGGATACATGGTGATTGAAGTTTAGATTAGATTACTATCAACCTGTGTTCCTAAGTCATGCATCACTGTGTTTGAGCTTAGAGGGGTGCTGCCTATATTGTAACTAGCAGGGGCTACTTCCTTGCCAAAGGGGATAATGAGACTTTTTTTACATTTACTTTCAGTCCATGGCCCTGGTGCCAATCATTTGTCTGGGTCAGTCCTTTCTGTAATTTGTTGATGTCATTGGGGGACTCTATGATTGTGCCAAGTTTACAGTCGTCTGCAAACTTAGCAAGCCACGGGCCATCAACTTTTGACTGGGCTTCAGAAAAATAAATTCCAAATGGTACATGGCCCAGTACAGATCCTTGAGGTACAACATTGGTAACTGGTCAACTGGTGGAGGTAGATTCCCTGACTTTAACACTGTGCATGAATATTTTATAGTCAGTATTTCCCAATGTATATGGTCTTCATTTTTTTATTCCCTTCCCATTTTTCATGTGTGTGTGTGTGTGTGTGTGTGTGTGTGTGTGTGTGTGTGTGTGTGTGTGTGTATATATATATATATATATAGAGAGAGAGAGAGAGAGAGAGTGGGGGGGGGGAGATTTTATAATAACCTTACAAACAAATCTCTTCTTGTTTTATACCTTCCTCCATTCATCTGTTCAATATTTCCAGAAAAAAATCCTTTTCATTATCTGGCATTTCTTTATAAAAATTATACCTTAATCCATCCGGACCTGGTGCAGATTCTTCTTTACCTTCCTTTATAGAAGCCTCTAACTTTCCACTCGATTCTTTTTTTCTTTTTTTTTCATTTCTTCCACTACCTCCCTGTTACATTGTTTTCCTCATACATATTCTCTACCTACCTTCCAACTATACCTATAATTTCCTCTTGCGCTTTTTTCAACTATCTTTTTTATCCTTCATTACATTCATTTTTCTCCCATTATATCTCAATTTCCTACCTAAGAATGTGAAGCTTCTTCTTTTCTCCCTTTCATATAATACTTTTGTATAAATATAATGCGTTTCGTGTGTTTTTTTATTTATATAATTTATTTCCTTTTTATTCAAGACTTCCCTACCCCTTTCTCTACAATTTTTTCACAAACTCTGCCCTACTGAGCTGGGAATTTCTGGTTAAAGGCTTATAGTGCCTGCATATTTGAACTGTTTCTTACTGAAATTGGTACACCTTGTTTGCTGTAGCATAGACTAGATCCAGGCCTGCTGAATCTAGCTTTGTTTGTATGCTTGTTGTTTGTTTGCTTGTTATTTCCCTGAAACACTGATTCCACCTAAAACGTGGCTTTTCAGCGCTTCTGTGGATCCCTAGTGACATCTGCATTGATACTGTACTTATTTCCTTGTTTCACTTGAAAGAAAGTTACTGTTTGTCATTTTTGTATTTAAGTTACCTGTAACACATTGCATTTAAATTACCTGGCACTTGCTCACTAAAGCAATTATATAAGTCAGCACAAAAAATTAAAAGCACTACACCCTCACAAACTCCCCTTGAGTACCTTGTTCCCCATTAGCCTTTTTTTTTCAATTATAAAGGAATTCCCACTACTATTCTAGCATGTCCAAAGGTCAGTTGTCAATCTCCTCTCCGGTCCAGCTGGTGAATCTGGGAATCTTGAGGCAATGTTACAACTGCCTCATGTACACAGACAACCCTCTCCTCCTCCCAATAAATTCCAACACATGTGAGAGATGCAACCATATAGCCATACTGGAGGCTAAGCTCTCTCAACTCAGTACTGGCAAAACCAGTCAGGAGGAGAAGGAAACCACACTCACTACAATTCCAGTCTCACATAGACCTACCACAACAGCAAACCAAACACATAAACACACAAAAACATACTTGGAGGCTCTAAATAAAAAACTGCCTAAGCAGTATAGACCTCCAAAGCAGGCACCCAAGCAACCGCTACCCCAAAACAAAACACATGCAACACATAGCTCACAAAGCCAGTGTGCCGAACAGTCACAGCCCTTAAGGCTAAACAACACACCTGATACACTTGTAATAGGTGACTCTATCGTCAGGCACACTGACGTCCCGCTCACCAGGCTGAACAAGGAGACGGTCACGGTGAGCTGCCTGTCGGGCGCTAGGATCCGCCACATAACACAAGCACTCAGGTCACTCCAAGGCAAGTACAAATATGACTCAGTCATTGTCCATGCTGGTGTGCATGACCTGAAGCGTACCTCCCTGGACTACATGAAAAGAGACATAGAGGAGCTCTCTGAGCATGTAGCCCAGGCCGGCATGACCCTGACCTTGAGTAGCATCTTACCCTCACCAAGAATGATGTCACAATATGAATACAAGATGATCAATTTCAACAACTGGCTTAAGTATTGGTGTCATTCAAAGGGGATCCAATGTCTGTCAGCCTGGGATGACATGCTCGACAAGCCACGATGCTTCGCTAGGGATGGCTTGCACCTGTCACACCTGGGCTTTAGGATATTGGCAAAGGCTCTTGTTACCCCCATAGTGCCTTTTTTAGGCAAGGCTCAAAAGACAAACCCACCTTCATAGTTATCACAAGGGATAAGAAACTAAGAGTAATGCTACTCAACGCCAGAAGTCTAAACCTCAAGATGCACGCACTCAAAACTATCCTTAGCATGGAGAACATCGATATCTGTGCAGTAACAGAAACCTGGTTCAGGGCTCCCGAGAGCACCCCAGCACTACCAGGTTATACCTCATACCATGCTTTTCGGCCCCAAAACTTGGACCAAACCACAAAAGGAGGGGGAGTATCAATATTCGTCAAAGATACCCACACCTCCAGGTTGGTGGCACAGCACGAAGCATCAGAGACTATCCATGTGCAACTAACAGTGGGTAAAACTGCCTTCCAGTTTATAGCCTGCTACAGACCACCCCCCCCCCAAACCCAAGAACCCCACTCGGCCTTCCTGAGAACACTGGAAAATATGAAGGTCTTTCCAAACACCATTATATTGGGCGACTTCAACTACCCAAACATAGACTGGGAGCATTGCTCTAGCTCCAACACCCTAGCCCAAAGGTTCCTAGAATTTATAAACTCAAATGCTATGGAACAACTTGTTACCACTCCCACAAGAGGGGAAAACATACTGGACCTGATCATCACCAACATGGGGACTCTACGCTCCAGACCAGAAGTGTATCCCTCATTGGTAAGATCAGACCATAAACTAACTTCACTGGATATTCACATCCCGACTCCACCCCCTGCCCTGAAAACCACAGTGAAAAACTTCTCTAAAGCAAATTTGACACTCCTCAAAACCGAGGTGGAATCCTTCAAAGGCCCCATGCCTGTGGAAAATATGGCCCAGACCACAGAATCCTTTATAAATGCGTTCTATGAACACCTTCAGGAATGCATGGATCATGCAATCCCAAATAAAACCAAGACCCAATCCTCCAAAGGCAGACGTCCTGTCTGGTGGACCCCAGCCATAAACAAACTATACAATAGAAGGAGGAAGCTACTACATGATAGAGCAAAATCCCAAAAAGGGAAGGCATCTCTGATCAGTATTAGCAAAAAACTATGGGCACTCATAAAATCGTCTAAGGCCAGCTTCGAGAGAAAAATTGCACAGGACACTAAGGATAATCACAAGGCTTTCTTTAGTTATGTTAGGAACCTGGGTGGGAATTCCCAGATATGCTCAGAATTAGTCCAAAATGACAAAAATTACACCTAACCCACAGACATTGCCAGCATCCTAGCTGACAGGTTCAGCGCAAACTTCTCTCCCCCTCCCCACCAAAAGGGCAAATATCTATTCCAGCAGAGCGCTGCCCCCCTGACATCTCAGATGCTCAGGTAAGAGCTGCCCTCTCCAAAGCAAAAAACCCAGCATCAATGGAACCAGACGGTGTCCCGGGCTGTGTCCTACATGAACTCCAAGATGAGCTAAACACAAACATAAAACTACTGTTCAATCTCAGCCTTACTACAGGATATGTACCCAAAGAGTGGCGTACAGCAACAGTGGTCCCTCTCCACAAAGGTGGTGCCTCAACGGATCCTGGAAACTATCACCCCATAAGCCTGACTAGCTTGGTCTGCAAAGCTATTGAGAGGATCATCATGGACCTCATAAATAAAGATATTGGGGACCTACAGACACTGGATCCTACCAAGTTCGGCTTTGTTAAGGGCAGATCCTGCCTCTTAAACCTGGTTGATTTCTTTGAAACAGTCACCAAGGCCATTGACGAGGGGAAGGTGGACCACACAGCCTACCTGGACCTCGCAAAAGCCTTCGATACAATACCCCACTCGGGCATTATAGATAAGCTCACCAGCTTAAATATAAACCCCTATGTCACTAGATGGGTTGCAAACTGGCTCAAGGACAGAACCTACATGGTTAAAATTGCTGGAGCCGTGTCAGACTCCAAACCAGTTACAAGTGGCATCCCACAAGGCTCAGTCCTGGGACCTCTCTTGTTCGGATTATATTTCTCGGAGGTACAGGCCAACACGGAAGGACTGTGGCTGACCAAGTTCGCAGATGACTGCAAACTGGGTGCCATAATCGACTCTCCAGCCGACACAAGCATCCTCCAAAAGGCCTCATAGAAACAGACAACTGGTGCCAGAGTCATGGCCTCAAGCTAAACGCCAAAAAGTGTATAGTCATCTCCTTTGGCAAAAATGAAGTGCCCACAAATTACCACATAGGTGGTAATCCATTAAGTACAGAAGAAGTAATTAGGAACCTGGGGACCCAAGTTGATAGCAATTTTTCATTTGACAGCCACATGGCCAATGTGGTTAGAAAAACATTTTATATAGCCCACCTAATCATGAAGGGATTCACATCTAGATCAGGGGAGGTCATCGTGCCTCTTTACTCATCCCTCATCAGGCCCATAATTGAGTACAATGCCCCTTTTGGGATGTACCTTACCAGACACCTGCAGCAACTGGAAAGACCCCAAATGTACCTCACCAAGAGGATCAAAGGGCTCAAATATATGCCATATGCTGCCCGGTTAAAGAAACTCCAGCTCTACTCAGTGGCATACCGCCTGCTCAGAGGCGATCTGTGCCTGATGTATAAAGCCATGTCCAACTTGGAATTAATGGACATGCTGCACCTCAGAAAATCCAAATCCCATCCAGCTACGCGCTCGAGAGACTTGAACCTCAGCACTGAAATAAATAGGACATGCTGGAGGGACAGATTCATAACCCAGAGGCTCCCTTCACTCTAGAATAAAATCTCAGTCCAGGTTAGGCAGAGTTCCTCATTGACTCTCTTCAAGAGGAATCTTGATGAGTGGATGGGAGATCGTAGGTTTACCCCGGGTATCACTTCTGTGTCACTGTTAGACAGAGGCACAGTATACTAACCACGAAAAAGGGCATAGCAAAATTAATTTAAAATGGGTGGCGAAAGCCAAACACACACTCTGGCTAGGCTTATAAATGCCCTAGGGCAGATAGCCTAGTATGAACCTATGAACCTATATGTCATATTTTCCTTCTGTTCCTCTCCCTCTAATTTTCAGTATATTTTTTAAAACGTTTCCTTATACACCACGTACACTTTGCAAACTGCCATGAAATGGCTTCATTGTTACAAGATCTTCTCACAGTTGCCCTCTTTATTTTTTAAGACATTCTGTCCCTGTAATTTTTGTGTCAGTTTTTTTAACCCTTTTCCTTCTTTTATTATATTTTCATTCTATCTTATTATTGCCCATACATCCATGTGAACTGAAATCTTATATCACCTACTTCCATCTTTTATTTCTGTCATGTCATCTGTAAAGAAAATATTGTCATTCTCTATTTTAAGTAACCCTTCTCTCCCTTTGTCTATTGTAAACCAACTACTATTTACAACTTCTATCAACAGTTTTACAGTTTGTGGAATTTGCCTTTCTCCTGTCTTAATTTACAATTAATTTACTATTACATTATTTTGAATTTCTTCAAACATTTCTTCTTTCCTTTACACTTGCATTAGTATACGTTTCTAAACACCGTCTTCCCCTTTCCTACATCATACACTAAAACTCCCCCCACCACCATCACATCATATCTAATATTCTAACTTCTTCGTTTTTTAGTAATACTGCAGTACTTGAACATGTATTACTCCTTATATGTGGGTGCTGCGAAGAGCACTTCTGGCTAACATCAAAGATTAAACAATACTAATTTCATGAACTTTAATTATAACTTCAGTTAGGAATGGGAACCATTCCCATAATGGTATTAGAAACCCAAAAGAATTGGAGAAATTAAAACGGTAGCATCCATACCACATTTTTTTTCCACATTATCTCAAATTTCACCCTCTTCCTTTTATCTGTACATCTTATATGAAGTAAACAAATTATCTCTGCATCTATTTTTCTCACCATTTAACCCCCATCATTCTTCTAACATCAGTTTTCATGCTATTCACATTCTATGGTGCTATACATATATTAACATTTTACCTTTTTTTGCATTTTTTTAGTTCATCTTTCAGCCTCCTTTTTAAATCCTCACCCTTTCCCAAGTAGAACCTTATCACTTTTTCTCACTTAGAGCTCATATTTACCTCTTTTTCTTCCTCCGTTTCTAATACCCCCAAATTTGTTTTCTATCTCAATATGTGTTTCTTTTTCATTTCTTAGTTTCTAGACTTCATATAGCATATCTTTTTCGATATTTTACCTCATAGCTCCTCATCCTCACCCCCACCAATCCTTTTATCATTTGCTTCCACCCTTTCTTGTATAAAAACTTGTTCTTCATCCTTATTTTCCTCACTTTGTCTTTCTTCATTAATTCATAGACAATCAAACCAAAAATGCTCCTCATTTCCACATTTCCTACAGTAAGATTTGCAGGGTTTTTTTTTTGTGGAATATCCTAACTCCTCACAATGCTCACACCTTCTTTGTGTACAATTCTGGATTAAATGTGATTCATCCCTCCAGAAAAAAATAACATTTGGCTGCTTCCAGTGACTCAACACTCCATTTTCCTCATCTCTTACTATTACATTAGGCACATGCTGGCAACTTATTATTTTCTGGTTTTAAAGTTGTATAAACTCATCCCTGAGTCAATACTTTTCTGTCATCCATATCTTTTTTAATATCATGCATATACTGATATAAGCTTAGAAAAATATTTTTATTCATTTCCTTCTATCTCAGTTGTTATAAATTGTAACAGTTTTATTTTTAACTGTGTATTTGCATTTTGATAAACATAGTCCTTCCAAGGAGAGATGCTATGTCTCCTTTCACATTCATTAACAACATTTTCTGCTAATGCAAATGTTATTTCAAAGAATGGTTCACTTCCTGTAAGTTATATGCCCTAATATCAGACAAACTGAATAAGGGCATAACAATGTTGTCTAAAATACAGTACCTCTTTAGTTGCTGTTCATACTTTGTTTTCACCCTCACAACAGGCCTTTACTTCATGCTCTCAGCAACTCCAGTCTGTCTCCTCTACACCTGCATATCCTTTTTTTCTACAGCCTTTCCCTGGAACCTGCTACTGCAGCTGCATACGTTTTCACTCTGGAAACACTGCTGTCAGTCTCCCTCTTTAGTACTGCTATCTGTTCCATCTCACTGCAGCCCAACCCAGAGCACTCCCTTAAAACCAGTTGCTCCACTGGCCAGACATATCCCCTCTGTATTCATACCATAGTTTACAGCATCCTTCTGTCTTTCTGTCATCTCCTCCTGTCACATATTGTGTCCATTACCGCACTCCACTGCATGGCCTCTGCTTCTTCTAGTTCTGCTTCTTCCATTATTTTTAGTAAAAACAGAGTCATTCAGACCCTCTGAAGCCACAATATTCACGTGCAAAACATATTTTCCTTCAAATGACAGTTTCTGTATTATTCTTCCCTAGCTCATCTCCACTTGCAGTATCCCTCTACAATTTAGATCACAAGTAACAGCCCTCTGGTGTCACCTAGTGACTACCTCATAAAGAGTCCTGCAAAGAGGAGAGGAGAGGAAGTTCCCGGTGTCCTAGCCAAGTTTCCCCTAGTCAGTATGACTTCGCCTTGGGTCTCATGTGAAAATAAGCCATTGACTTAGTAAGACTAACCCAGTAAATGAAGTGCAAATAAATAATATAAATAAACATAACATGTTGAAGAATACATTTTTATTAATAAAAAGGGTATATGACCTTAAGAGACATTCCAATAATTACCACAAAATGTAAGAATATGTGAAATAAAAATATAAGCAAATATACTGTTGAAGAAAAACCTTTAAGAAATTTAAGGTCACTGATGTAGACCTTAGAAAAATCCCACTTCAAGAATACTGCTCTGCTGAGCCATTTTCTCATCACTAAGCAAAGTTTAACCTCTATGCCTGCTACAGCTCACGCTGGAATAAATAGCTGGCACTACTCATGAGCAATAATCACTTTCTGATATACGTCTTTTTTTTTTGTTTTGTTTAATTTTTGAACCTTCTTTACCTCCTGCTCTTTCTCTCTGGTTGTTTCTGGCTGATTAAGTCCACTGCTGACATTGGCCTGCTCCGTTCATTCTTTGCTTCAGTCAGTCTTCACTCCACTCACCTACTCTATCCCCAGTTCTCACCCACCCCAACATAAACTGCACCTACAGCTCTCGAAACTCCTCCTCTTCCCCCTCCAATCCTTTCTAGACTCCAGTCTTTCACTTAACTAACTCCCACCAACACATCACCCTACCACATTAGCCACAGCACATCCCACATTGCTATTCCAATCACCATAACTACCTACACTCTACCTTACTACTGCTATTTCACTATTTACTTTCTCTCTAGCCTCCACTACATCTGATCTCCTAAAACCATGCTAATATAATCATTCCTCTCATTTCTCTTCCTTTCCCTTCTCACTAGCCTAACAACTCCACAAAATATGATGCAAAACAAATGCACCACTAATATTATATCATCCTTATCACTCAATCCCCTCTACCACACACTACTCTCTCTACACCCATCCCAAAATATTCAATACCTGCTACTTTAGGCTAAAACTAAAACTTAGATCGAAACTTTCCAAAACCCCTAGATCAACTAGCCGCTCTATTAGCACCTTATACTTGTGTGGAGACATTTAGCCAAACCCAGGTCCCAACAACACCTTACAAAAAAACACCTAAAATGTATCACTTTCAACCTCAGAAGCACATGCAATAAATTAACAACCTTTCATGCCTGGTTAACACTAAACAATCCTAACATCCTTGTCAAAACAGAGACCTGGCTAAAACCCAGAATAAAACATATTGAAATCCTATCCCCAGGTTATCGCATTATCAGGTTAGACAAAGTGTACAAAAAAGTTGGAAGTATTATCCTAGTCTTCCCTACCACCCTATCAGCTACCCTGTATACTAAAACTACACCCAGGTTTGGTACAGCAGCGATCCTCATCACAAGGTAAATAAAGCCAAAAGCATCTGCATCGCCTCTCTCTAAATCCCTCCCGGAAAAAAAACATCCCTATACTCCTCCTTTTCACTTACAAACCACACAGTCCCAATAAAACAAATTTTAAGATCTTTTCCACAAACAACACTGAAATTGAGTTGGTCGGACATACCAAGTTACCAGGAGTCATAACTGATGAAAAACTCAGATTCAACCTCCATATATAAAATAGCATTAAAAACACCAATAATTAGGCATCCAATACAGAAACAAAAATTTCCTCACCACCCCCACTAAAAATATCCTGGCCAAAACATTCCTCTTGCCCTCGCTATTATATGGCGCTCCAATTCTAACAAGTTTACACACATCTTTAAAAAACAAACTTGCTATAATAAAATAGCCAAATTTGCTACAAATTCTACCCCATTATCTCATCATTGTAAAGCCTTCCACTCCCTATGCTGATTTGTGCTGCCCCTCCACCTCCAAAGCACACAACTTTTTAGTTTACACAACATCATGCACAACCCTCTTACCTGCCCTACCCTCAGCCCTTTAGTTGACACTTATATCCCAAACAGACTCCTTAGATCTAAAGATAAACATCTCCTCACTATCCATAAACCCAACAAATCCACAGGTCTAAGCCTCTATTCCTACTCTTTTCGCAAAATTATGGAACTCCCTTCCCTTAACCATTAAAACTATTCCTAACCTACACTCTTTCAAATGCTCCTTAAACACATACTTTTAAATAATTAGTCTTCCTTAAAGAATTAAAGCATATCTGTGGGTGTCTACTGTTTAGACTAATTTACAGCCTCTTTTAAATAACTTTCATTTTTTCCTGATTAAGTAGTACAGTGCAAACCTCAAAGATATGTGCTATATTTATTTAGTCATACATACCAGACCAGAATTACCCCAGCAGGTCTGCTTGATTTATAAGTACATACATTGTCAAAACATCAAAACTAATGTCATTATTCACTTTGAAGACCTAAAATAACCTACCTTCTGCATGACTGAAAATGTGGCAAACTTTTCCTGTGTCAAATACTCCATACAGCAATAACATTCTCATAAGAGAACAACTACAACTATTACAATTATTTTTAATGAGCATAGCTGCTTTCTAGACCACAGTAGAGCTGCAGCCATCATGTCATACAAGACTTGGTCTTATCTTCTCTAAACACAAACTACCTTACTGAATCAGTTTTTGTTATCTTACAAAAATCAAACACTTCCCTGTACTGAATATCTGCCCCAGGAAATTTGTTTGATGTTTGTGTCCCGGGTGTATCTTGGGAAAGAAACAAATTTCTAACTCATGTGCAGATATAAGTTTTCTTGATAAATGCTGGGACAATATACTTGCCTATGAAGATAAAGAAGATACTCCCTAATGGGCATACCTCCCAACTGTTTAGATTTTCACTGAATTTCCAGATTTTTGCCTCATATTTCAGTTGTATTTCTCATAAAATCTGTGGTATTCTGGATATTTGTGGCAAATCAGTAAAGACTGAATTCACTAAATAATGACAGGCATTTGAGTTTCAGACTTCATAACCCTCTGAAAATGTATGTACACAAAATAACATTAAAACTTTTTATATAGGCACAATCAAGACTCTTAGGAAGCATGGACTGAATTATTGGCATCAGTTACTAGATTCTGGGAAAGTTTTAACAATGGAACAAATAAGAAACAACATTTGATTTAGATAATGATTTATGATTAAGTATACAGGATATCAGGCAATACATTTTAAACAGATTAGAAACAAAAGCAATTATCAATCAGACAAAATGTACCTAACCTTAAAAAGCACATGATCTTTTTAACAACACAAGCTGTTCATAGAAAAAGCTACTTATCAAACCTCTATAAAATAATTAAAAAGAAATGAAGCTACCATAACTACTATAAAACAATCAATAATCAAATTCCAAATGACAGTGATAAAAACTAATACGTCTCTCCACAAAGCAAACATCTCTATCATTGCAATGGAAACTTTTCACATGGAACTTTATTCATAGGTCCTATATAACACCACATAAAATGGAACTAATGTTTAAACAAAATATAGGATACTGGAGATGTAAAAGTAACTTGAGAGCAGACTGGCTGCACATGATTTATGATTGTCATTTGCTCAAATAATTTTGGAATAAAGTTAATTATTTTTTGCAAATAGTTTTTAATGGCAATTGTCTAAATCTTTGATTTTGTTTAATGCTACCATACCCCAGTGTGCTAGCAGAACAAAGTTCTTATTCCTATGGACATTACTAGCTATAGCACATAAAAAACATTATTACAAACTGGAAAAGTGAAACTTCACCCACATTTAAAGAATACAGAAACACTGTACTGAATGTATAACGAATGGAAGTGAAAACCATTAGAATAAGAACAGAAAGAACTCATGGCAGAAGATGATCAAAATACTGGAGCAAGATGAGTGTAATACTACATAAAATTAATTTTTAATGTAAAAAAATGTATATTACCTTTATATATTTAGACACCCTTATAAATAGTTTGTTTTGATATTGATTTTATATTGTTGTTAATCTGTGTAAATTGTGTTATATACTGCAAAGTTATGGAAAATATATTAATTTTGAAAATTCAGTAAAAATGTTTAAGAAAAACAGAAAATGCATTGTAACAGAAAACCTTTTATTCTAGCAAATTTCTAAGAGAAATATTTAAAATGTGTCCCTATCTGTGGGGCTTTGTCCCCCCATTACTTTTGTCTTTGTTCAGATTTTTTTTGTGCGAAGAGGTTGAGAGCTGTGCAAATGGGCAGTTCTGTGTTAGCTGCAGCTTACTGTGTTTATTATTAACTCATTTGCATATATAGTGCCATTTTACATTCCTCTGACTTGTGCCTGCAGGGCAAGTCCTGTAACAGCAGCATTCCAAACATGCCCATAGCCACTGTTGGCACTCCCTGCAAAAATGTAAATATTACCCCCTCAAGTGATCATTTAAACATGCACAATCATGATCATTAAGTTATATGATTGTGCATGCTTAGCTTCAGGTTTAAAAAGATACCTATTACCACTTAAAAAAAATGAAGAAAAATAGATATTTGTACTAATTTTCAATAAGGTATCTGGTTGACCCCCCCCCAGTGCCCAAGTAAATGAGTGCCACATATTATAATACATATAAAATGAAATTTCAATGTCTTTACTGATGTTTATTATTATGAATAACCAGAAAAATTACACAAGCAGCCAAAGCTTGATCTTGCACAAATAAAATCAATGAAATAAAAATCAGGGTGACCACAGCAGTTAAAAACATGTACTTTAATCCAATGAATAAATAAAGACATTCAATGGAGGCCTCAAAGAAAAGATTAGCACTTTCACACAATAAGTGCTTCTTCAAATCCACTCCTTCAAGAAAATCAGCCTAATTTAAAGATACCAACAGCCAACAGGACAGTGAAATCAATTAACTCTGCTAACAAAGCCTGTGAGCTTTTAAAGTAGGCTTTAAATGTGCAACCCCATTTAAACCACGGTGTTATTAGCCTATAATTTGACAATCCACTTCATTTCTGCCACTTCTGTACAATTCACAATGTCTCTACCTCTTAAATTTTCTTCTACTACTTCCAACACCATGAAGGTAAAAGAATCCCCTGGGCTATTAAAAATATATTTATATATGGCGTTAGAAATCTTTGCATTCCTAAAGTCACTCAAATGGCTAATTTTAGATGTTTAAAGATGATTGGCAGTAGAAAATGTTCTTATGTATGGTAATACAAAGTGTTCTTATGCCAGAAATGTAATGGAAAATAAAAATAAACTATTCTGATGGCATGAATTAGTTCAAAATGTTGGGTTTCCCTATTAATATGTGTAGACTTGAAATGTATATGGAGTTGGCTTGTTGTATCTTTATTTTGCATAGAGTTTTTGTAGTGTAATCAACAAAGACTTGTTCTTTTTATGCTGTTGCCATTTTATTCAATATGAAGTATGACACAGCTCCATATTTATGTTGCATGACCTGGTGTCAGTTTTAATTCTTCCATTCTATGTATGCATAGCGGGCGGCCATGGTGGTGCAGCGGTTAGCATTGCCACCTCACAGCAAGAGGTTCTCCGGTTTGATTCTCGGCTGGGGTTCCTTCTGTGCGGATTCTGCATGTCCTCCCTGTGGTCACGTGGGTTTTCTCTGGGTGCTCCGGTTTCCTCCCAAAGACATGCTGTAGGTGGATTGGACACTCTAAATTGGCACTAGGCATGAGTGCATGCGTGTGTGTGCCTTCTGTGAAAGGTTGGGTGCCGGGCTGGCAACTCAACACCATAAAACTCCACTGCCAATCATGAGCTGACAGGTGATCCACTGTGGTGACCCCTAACCAGGAAAAGCCAAAAGTAGAAGAAGATTCTATGTATGCACAGTTTTACTTTGTCTTTAGCACGTACCATAGACACATGGTGCTCAAAGGCCAGGTTGCTGTCTACATGCATTCCCAAATCCCTGACCACCGGGTCTGTAGAGGTAGACTCTCCATCCTTTGTCTTGGATGTGATGCCCTTATTTGTAATATGGGTGGTGTAGAAGGCTTTCCTTACTACTGTGGACACTTGGTGATCAAAGTTTACATTGCTATCAACCTGCATTCCTAAGTCACGCACCACTGTGTTTCAGTTTAGAAGGGTACTATCTATATCATAACTAGCAGGTGCTACGTTTTTGCCAAAGGGGATAATGAGGCATTTTTTTGCATTTAGTTTCAGTCCATGGCCCTAGCACCAGTCGTTTGTCTGTGTCAGTCCCTTCTGTAATCTGTTGTCATTGGGAGACTCTATGATTGGACCCAGTTTACAGTCATCTGCAAACTTTGCAAGCCACAAGCCATCAACTTTCAACTGGACTTCAAAAAAATAAATTCCAAACAGTAGAGGGCCCAGTACAGATCCTTGTGGTACACCACTGGTAACTGGTCCACTGGTGGAGGTGGAATCTTAGACTTTAACAGTGTGTGTCCTATCTGTGAGCCAGTTTGCTACTATTCCATTGATGAATGGGTTGATACCAAGTTGGGAAAGTTTCTCAATGATTCCTCAGGGGGAATTGTGTCAAATGCCATGGCCAAATCAAGATACTTTACCCTCATCCAGGGCTTTGGTGACTTTCTCAAAGAAGTTCACTAGGTTTAATAAGCAAGATCTACCCTTGATTAAACCAAACTGGGTTGGGTCAAGAGTTTGACGGTTGCTTATGTCCTAATTGATAAGGTCCATGATGATTCTTTCCATGGCCTTGCAGATAAGGCTAGTCAGGCTAATGGGTCTATAGTTCCCAGGTTCAGTTGATGGACCCCCTTTGTGCAAGGGGATTATTGTTGCTATTCTCCACTCCCCTAACAAAAACCCAGTGCTCAGGCTGTGCTTAAAGAGACAGCTAAGTGGTTATGCTAGTCTGAATTTATATTGTTTAGTATGTAGCTTGGGATGTTATCTGGTCTCATAGAGGCCATATTTTTAGCCTTGGAGAGCACTTGAAAGACCTGTTCTTTGGAAATAAATGGTGGATGACAGGTGTCAGGAATGGTATGGGGTATAGTTGGTGGGGATATAGGAATGAAATGGTCATCAAATCTGTCAGCCAGCAGGTTGGCAATTTCTTCAGGTTCCATGTGAGTGGTGCCATCCACTATAGGTTCAGTACACAGCCGGACATTCCCTTTGAGGTTTTTTATGTAGCTAAACCATGCCTTATGATTGTCTTTAGCTAGGGATGCCAGTCTAGTCTAATAACTTGCTTTAGAGGACTTTACAAGGTTTCTGATTTACTTGTTTAGGCTGTGTAGGATAGTCTTCCTTTGCTGAGTACATTCCTTCTTGTTCTTGGATATCAGTTTCTTCCTTTTGTTATATCACTTATTTATATTTACAGTCCACCAGGGTGGCTTGTTTTTGCAAGAGGACCCAGTTTTAGTCCTGTCAGGCACTGCCGAGTCAATACATTTGCTTAAGTGGAGGACCTGGTTTTAGTCCTGTCAGGCACTGCCGAGTCAATACATTTGCTTAAGTGGAGGACCTGGTTTTAGTCCTGTCAGGCACTGCCGAGTCAATACATTTGCTTAAGTGGAGGACCTGGTTTTAGTCCTGTCAGGCACTGCCGAGTCAATACATTTGCTTAAGTGGAGGACCTGGTTTTAGTCCTGTCAGGTACTGCCGAGTCAATACATTTGCTTAAGTGGAGGACCTGGTTTTAGTCCTGTCAGGCACTGCCGAGTCAATACATTTGCTTAAGTGGAGGACCTGGTTTTAGTCCTGTCAGGCACTGCCGAGTCAATACATTTGCTTAAGTAGAGGACCTGGTTTTAGTCCTGTCAGGCACTGCCGAGTCAATACATTTGCTTAAGTGGAGGACCTGGTTTTAGTCCTGTCAGGTACTGCCGAGTCAATATATTTGCTTGCTATATAGGAAGTTTGTGTACTTCTCCACATAGGAGCTTTGAAACCTTTTATACCATTGCTTAGGAGGCAATAGTTTGCTTTGTAGAAATTTTTAATTTTTTTTTTTTGCTCCTGTGGGGGAGTCAGGTCTTAGCTTTACTCCAGGGATCTAAACCTTGTCACCACAATAAACAAAACATGCTGGAGGGATAGGTTCCTGACCCAGAGACTCCCCAAACTCTGCAATAGACTGCCCATACAGGTCAAGCAGAGCGCCTCTTTGGCCCGCTCGAAAAGGAACCTTGATGACTGGATAGGAGAAAGGAAATTCACCCCGGGAAGCACGTCAGTCACCCTGCTAGACAGGGGTCCAGGGAAGTAAATAGTGTGGGAAGAAATAGCCAGGGAATTGTTATGGCTCGGCTTGTATAGGCCCTAGGGCCAATAGCTTAGTACCAACCTATGAAACCTATGAAACAAGACATATTTATGGTTTGACATAACTAGGGAGGGCAGCACACTGGGGTAATACAGTAGCTCCCCCATGTTGGTAAGTGCTAGGTCTAGGACGTTTGAGCCTCTTGTAGAAGTATAGACAAACTGTTCCAGTTCATTTGAGTTAACAAAGTCCAGGAAACTCAGTGCAGTCATGTTTGTGCTTGTGTAACTCACCTAATCAATGGATGGGTAGTTGAAGTCTCCCATGACCAAGGTGTGTGGTTGTATATTGAGCTATTCAAGCAAGTCCAGGTAGGTGGTGTGTTTCTCCTGGTTCATGGAGGTGGACCTGCAGCTGATGTGGTAGGGGGTTTTGCCTATAGGTTTATTTGAATTTAATGAAAATAGATACACCTCCACCTTTGGTTCTTTCATGCTAGTTTTGGGGTCTGAACTTGTGGAAGACATTGTAGCCCTGCATGGCCAGGGTACTCTCAAAAGCCTTGAACCAAGTCTTAGTGAGTGCACAGACGTCAGCATCTTCCAAGGTGAGGAGTACTTCCAGGGAGTGCAGTTTACTGTTTAGGCTCCTAGCATTAAGCAGTATTTCAATGAGTTTGTCTCTAGAGTATTTTTCTACATCAGAAGTTTTGTGACATACCCTAAAAAAGCTGTATGGAGAAGGCAAGCATCTTTGCAAATATCCTAAAGCCTTGAGGAGACAGGTGAAGGCCGTCTCTGGTGAAGCTTCGAGGTCTGTCAACCATGTCTTCCCAGGCAGACAGATACTGGATCCCCTTGGAGTGACACCAGAAGCTGAGCCAATTGTTAAAATCAGTAATGTTTTGTTTGTACTGTGGCATCATCCTAGGTGCAGGTAGAAAGCTGCTTAGGGCTAGGGACATACCTGCCTGGCACTCATAATCTGAGAGCTCTATCATGTCTCTCTTCATATACTCCAGGGAGATATGTCTCAAGTCAGTCACTCCAACATGTACTACAACAGAGTCATAATGGTAATTGCTGCTGAGTGACTTGAGTGTGTGTGTGTCTTGGTGGATCCTGGCACCCAACAGGCAGCTGATCCAGACTTTCTCCTTGTCTAGCCTGGTGAGGGGGACATCTGTGTGTCTTACTATTGAGTCGGCTATGACTAAGAAATTTGGTTTTGAACTGTTTTGCCTTAGGGGCTTGATTGGTGAGACACTTTTGTATGTGTTGCTATGTGTACTAGTGGATTCTGTTCATGTACCAGTATATGAGGGTTGTCTGTGTTTGGGAGGTCTCTGGTCTTTTGGTAAGCTCTTGGAAAATATTTCCGTGTATATGGGTTTATGTGTCTTGACTTTCTCTTGTGTAAGAGGAGAGGTGCGTAAGCTAAAAAACTTTTTGATGTCTTGTTTATTGTTACTTGAGAGAACTGATTCAAGTTTCATGGTATACTGGCATCTCTCATATACTATATTTTTTGCTTTACGAGCAGGTGGTTGTCAGTATATATGAGGCAATTGTTGCATTGCCTCAGGATGCCCATGTCAATCAGGGTGGCTGAAGAAATATCAGGAAACTGACTATCCATAGCAGCAGGTAAGTCCTGGTTTGGTGAGGGCAAAAGATCAGCTATTGCTCTGGGATTAGCAATGGTACTTAAAACTATATAGGATGAGTGAAGAAAGTGGGAAGACGCTTGATAGTGCTTAGCTGTGATGCCTGCAGTGCAGCAGTGTGCAAATGATTTGCCCAAAGAGCAGCAGGGAAGCCTGACAGGGTTTCACTTTGTGGGGCTCAGGGAAAAATATGATTCTAAGCATTTGTGTCTATGCAGTGCACTACTATTCCCCATTGTGCAGTGTGCAGCTACATGCAAACATGGTCAGTAAATGCAAATGAATTTAAACTGTTCTAGCACAATCTACTATAGAAAAGCCCCTCACAGTGCCTTTATTCCAGCTATCTGCAACTCAGATGGGTCCTGAGCTACACACTTCTGCCACAAAGGTGCAGGGGGTGCCTCTTAGTGTTAGATGGCTGGTTTTAGTGTTCAAGTGATACCAAACAGTCTAGAGTGAGCGAGTCTGAATCTAGCCTATGTTATTTAAGGTGGATGAAGCAAAATATACAAGTACAGAATCAATCAGTCACAGCAGCAAAAAGCAGTATAAAATGAAAGAATAGTTCAGAAAATACAGTACTCAAGTACAAAAAACAGGCTTAAATTCTACTTATTTTTGAAGATTTCAATGGATGCCTTGGATTTTCTTAGATGCAATTCAGATCTCTGGCTAAGAAAGCCAGACTCCAAGCAGCTCCACCAAACTGAGCGCAAACCCATGCAAATGTGGTGCTTAAATACAAACAAATTTAAACAGTTCTATTTGCATTTTTGTAGGAAGGGTCATAGGGGCTATGGGTGTGTTAGGAATGCTGCTACCATTAAATTACACACTGTAGGCACAAGTCAAATGAATGCAAGAATCGAGCTGTAGGCATGAAAGAGCTAATGGAGATTACTTGTTGTTGTCTTTCGGCTTTTCCCCTGTTAGGGGTCGCCACAGCAGAACTCTGTCCAGTAATGATTGGCAGTAGATTTTGACAAACGCCGAGGTGCCAGCTCGACATTCAACCTTCAACTAAGGCACGCCCATTTACGCATGTCTTTCGAACGCCCACCTAACTGCGGGGAGGACATGCAGACTCCACACAGAAGGCACTCCCCACACTCCAGCCGAGAATCGAATGGGAGAACCTCTTGCTGTGAGGCAACAACGCTACCGCTACTGATGAATACAAAGTAGCAGCACATTTTATATGAATGGGATGACTGTCCATCTACAAGGTAGTCATGTGACAGTCTACATGTAGTTAAAATGACGTGACTTCAATGCTTTGGCCTATAAGAGTAAAATTAGTAAAGTTATCACAAAACATGCAATGAAAGTGATTGCGAATCATGCCTAGTACTGTAGTATTGATTCTGAAATGGTTAGGTAAGTTTCATTGAGAAGTTTCAAACAGTTTTAGTGGAAGCCGCAAAAAATGAATATTTTGTATTTTTAAAATGTTGTCCTTAACTCATTGTCTCTGTGACAAGATCACATTAAACAGACAACAAGAACAGCCAATGATTGTACATGATAGCAAACCTAAGTGTATGTGTGATTAGGCAGCAGAGCACAGTTCTGCGAGATTATGGAAAAAGACCAAACAAAATCCCAAATGTATACCAATTTTGAAGGGAGAATGCACAGTTATCATTTGCACTTTCACTAAGAAAAAAATTATAAAAACCACCTTGTTTTGTCTCCCTGCCCCAATTAACCTAATTTGATACTGAGAAAGCACCTCTCCATTTTTCTTTTATATGTGTAATAAGCATACAGTTGATCTCCCCCTGAACAATCTTAAATTCTCCTCCTCTTTGATTTTACGATCCCCTATCCCACCCCTCCCTTCTTAGCTTTAGATAACTAGCCAGAGGCTGGTATTGAGAGAAAACAAACTGATATCATCAAATGCTGTGGATATGGGTTGAGGAAGTGCACTCAATTAAACAAATTAACTGAGGAAAAGAATGTGCATAAGATAGACAGCGACTCAATAAGGCAACATGGGAAATAATATCAAGACGTAACAGTAATGGATATGAAGAAATAGTCATATAAATATCCAAGATGGAGGCCAGAGGGATTACATCATTTTAATTCTGGTTTATAGTAGATTTGGTTATTAAACAATTCCACAGAAGCTGTCAGTTTGATGCACATTTGATCTTAAACATATTGTTTGCATCAGTTCATTTTGTTTTATCGATGCGCTAGTAATTTTCTAGCACTGAATTTATCCACAGCCTTTGACAAGATTTGGACTGTTATTTCAACAGCATGCCCTCTGTTTCACCATTTTATATATTACACATGAATCTATCTCTTATTAGTGAATCATGTATCTCACCAAATTCAGTCGTTAATACTGTTTATAGATACCAACACTTACTATAGTCTAGCACAACTACACACAGAAACAAATAAAAGATAAATTGTTTACCATTACTCCAAGTATAAGCAGGGGGGCAAGCCCCCCTGTACCCCCCACACCCCCTGCTATTTAAATATATCAACTCTGAGATCACAATGGCAGACATACCATTACGTGTTTCGTGACTGCCTGTTGTAACCTTAGTCATGTTCCCTTCTAACTTGCTATACTACAACATAACTCATGTTAGTGTAGTGAAGTGCAATCTCGGAATTGATATATTTACGTAGCAGGGGGTGTGCGGGGTGCAGACCCCCACATGAGGGGTGCCGGAGGTGTGCCCCCCTGCTTATACTTGGAGAAAAGTAATATGGTTTGTCTTGTATTTGTTTCTGCATCTATTTCTGCTGGAATATAGTAAGTGGTGGTATCCTGTGTGTTTTCAGTATTCTGAGATTCAGTATTTTGAGTTTTCAGTCTTTTGAACTTTCAAGATTTTGGTCTCAGTCTTTTGAAATTCAAGATTTTGGGCTTTCAGTCTTCTGAAGTGAATCCAGTCTCTGTACAAAACTTGTAAAGAATAAATGTGCAATACATAGCAATTTCTTCCTGGGCACCTGCTAATTACTGAATTTTTCTTAAGTGTTGCCATTTTATATGCAAACATGCTTAAAGTGCCTGAGATCTGCGATTTATAGGATAATCTTGTCATATTCGGAGATCACTATGAACTAAAAGGGATGAAATGCAGTGTCATATCTAGATAGTTAAGTCATGTGTAACATGTCCACTTAAAACATAATTTCCAGTCTTCAGTCAACCAATTTCTAGCTTTTCAGAGTTAGTATACAAATAGGGAATATGTCCAGAATTAAACGGTACAGATTCAAATGTCAATACATCCCAGGAGGATGTGAGAACATGGTGTTTAAAAGCTGAAACACCAAAAGCCCCATGCAAACCCTGTGGGTGCTTCACCACCCCACCCCAACTTTACCAAGACAACATCAGATCACACAACCAGTGTGCAAAGCAGGTCCTTCAAAAAGATCAGGGCTTTTAAATTCCCCATTTTTCACTTTTGTGATTTACATCCTGCAAATCTGTCACTAATGTGAGGCAACAGGTATGAACTTGTACATATCGCAGCATAGAGTAAGAAGTGTGTGTATGTCAGCTGAGTGATAATGTAAAAATCAATATTTATTTCCATGAACTATTTCACTGAACATAAAATACAAACTTTAAATAAGCATCCCCTTGTACAAGCTGTGTATTTCTAAACTGTGTAGAAATGGAGACTCCAGGAACTCACCTGTTTGTTGCATGTTTGTTCCACAGTGGCTGAGAAGAAACCAGTATCCTGAAACATAACTCATTTAAGTGTACTCCACTCAACATTAGCTTCATAGTCACTGTCTACATGGCTGAAATAATGAATGAGGTGCCATAAGTATTTATAAAGCTCAGTGATCCAAACTTTGAGATGTTTATGACTGGATGTGATTGACCAAATAAAAATGCTATCCTGCAGGACTTCAGAAATGTATTATTATGTGCTTACCTCATTAAATGATGGCCAGAACTTTAAACTAAGCTGACAGGGCTATGTGATAGAGCTCTTCTATGGAAAAGATGCAGCTTTGCAAAGTAAACAGAGGAAGGGTAGTATAAAATTTCCAGAACCATGCACTGATGCCTATGACATATAAAGTCAGATGAGTGAACATTGACTCATTGTTGCCTGTTAGGCTGTAAGCAGTAGAAAAAACAAGAGTCTGGCAAAATATCTTTACATACTGATGAGGATGGTGGGCTCATTGTCCTCCTTCACCTACCATAACATTATTAGATATTCTGTGGACAAGGAGTGCATCTCCACAGTAAGCTCAGGTAGTGTAGCCAGCAGCCGTAGCTGTGCCACCTTAGTCCTCTGGCCTGCTGCAGAGTAGTATGGCATAAGCTCTGACCCATCCTTGTTAGTCTTTTCTGTCACATTTGTAGAATTTGGCTGTGTCTGTGCATGTTGCTCAGTACTTTGTCTTTAATTTTGCCACTGCAGCTTCCATTGCATCTGGTATATGCTGGTGGTTGGATGCCCTGATCAGAATTTCCACTTTCTGCAGCTGATAGTTGTTCTGCTATATATCTTGTCCATTTTCCTTAGACAATCCATTAATTTCTGTTTTTGATTGCCTATTCTAGACAGTACAAGTAATCATTTATGTAGAGTTTCCTCCTACCCCTTTGAATGGGTACACACCACATTTTGAGCCCAACTATCTGGGCACATACACCACAGGGTCCCTGCTAGACATGGAAATGCTTTTTCTCCTGGCATTCACTATCCATAGCAGCTGTGTGCATTCATATGCCCAGGCCCTTCAGACGCTGTTCTTTGTAGTGCTGCTTCTATCAGTCATGGTCCTTTAGCCTTTTGCTTTCCTTGTCCTTAGTTCTCATCTATATATGTGTGTGTGTGTGTGTGTGTGTGTGTGTGTGTGTGTGTGTGTGTGTGTGTGTGTGTGTGTGTGTGTGTGTGTCTGTGTGTGTGTGTGTGTGTGTGTGTGTGTGTGTGTGTGTGTGTGTGTGTGTGTGTGTGCGTGCATGTGTACACATCTGTGTGCGTGTGTTTGTGTGTGTGTGCGTGCGCGCACGTGCGTGTGTGTATATGTGTGCACGTGCGCACATCTGTGTGCATGTGTGTGTGTGTGTGTGTGTGTGTGTGTGTGTGTGTGTGTGTGTGTGTGTGTGTGTGTGTGTTTGTGTGTGTTGTGTGTGCAAGTCTGTGTGCAGTGTGTGTGTGTGTGTGTGTGTGTGTGTGTGTGTGTGTGTGTGTGTGTGTGTGTGTGTGTGTGAGTGTGTGTGCGCATGTGTGGGGCAGCCTCTGTTGGTAGCATTCTTTAGGTATGCTCAGACATTCTTTTTATTAACCCAGTTGTTTCTACTACCTCTGGAAATATTTGAGTGCCTTTGTTTCACATTGCTCTGGCTTTTGCTTGCAAGTCTTAATATTGTAACTGTCTTGTTAGTTTTGTCCTTTTCTTTTACTACAATATAATGTTTAATTGCTTCTGGTTTCATAATTGTTGATGGTGGATGATCCCAGGTGAGCATACCTCTTCATTTTCAGTAATCCTTTGTGGTACACGTTTCCAGTGTATTCCAGTTGCTCACACAGGCCCCAGTGTAGCCACCTGGCAACATTGTTGTATTCTTCAGTGTACTACTTTCAGTCAGAACATTACTGCTATTCATTCAAATTGGTCATCCACAATGGGAAAGGGTATCAGTGGGTTCTTATATCCTGGGTTGGGTGATGTCCTTGACGTTCTGGGCAGGCTGCAAAAAAACTTTTTTTTTATGTGTTGATCAGAGTAAAGCTCTGATCCATTTGGATAAATTTCAGGTTCAGCTAAGTCTAGCTGTTTTTTTCTGTTCCTGGCTACCTGACTACATGTTCTAGGGACCTAAACCTTGTCACCACAATAAACAGAACATGCTAGAGGGATAGGTTCCTGTCCCACAGACTTCCCATATTCTGGAACAAACTACCTATCTATGTCAAACAGAGTTCCTCATTAGCACTCTTCAAGAAAAATCTTGATGATTGGATGGGAAATAGGAAATTCACCCCAGGGATCACTTCTGTGGCTTTGCTTGACAGGGGCACAGGAAAATAATTTTCTTAAGTGGCGAAAGCCAGGGTACTTTTTTGGCTAGGCTTATATAGGCCTTAGGGCCAATAGCCTAGCACCTACCTATGAACCTATGAACCTATAAAATGTGTCTGTGTTTTAGTTTTTATTACAAGTCTTATAAAAAGACTTGGTACTAACAACTGGCTCAGTATGTGTTCTCTGTCTTTGATTGGCCTGTAGATCAGGTCATTTCTTAGTTCAGAGTAGTGGATGTAGTTGGAATGTTCTGTTCCTTTGGTTATCCATTTACTCTGTCTGTGTTCTTTCTACCTGTACTTAGATTACTGTCTTCTCACAAAGCTGTCTTAAAATTTACATTGAGTATCTCAAGGTCAGCCAAATCACCATTATTTTTATGAATAGTCTAATATGAAGTAGAGGCCATGGCCTGGTCACTTATAGATGCAGGTGCAGTCTTATCCCCAGTCATTTAATACAACCCCTAAATGTCAACACCAAGGGTCTAAATTTTCTTACACCAAGGGTCTTGATAGTCTGCTTTTCTCTCCTTCTGTAATTTTATTTTTAACCTTTAGAATCTTGTCTGTCTCTGACTATCACTCTTTAATATTGAGATTCACCTTCTAAGTATAATCATAACTGCACATCTTTCTCTGTCAATTTCCACATCCTCACTGTTTTGTCTTATTAATTTAACCACTGCAGTCTTTTGGTAAGCTGACTTACACAGTCAGTCTGCACAATAACTTCCTTAAATATTTTAATAACAAGAATATTTTGACATGACTCAGTGATAAATTTTAGTAGCCCTTCTACCCAGAGCTAAATCTTAGCTCCTTTTTTGCCTACTAGTTATATACCCTTATGAAGTCACCAGACTTGAACCATATTACAATAAAATTGCCAAGTTTGCTAACAACTCCACCTTCAGAACCCATCACTGTCGATCTCTAAGAGAACTACGATGGTTAGAACTTCCCCAGCTACTCAATTACCACCAGCTGGTCATTGCCTTTAATATTGTTAGACATCCAGAAAAAAACCCAGCGCTAAGCCAGTTATTTTTTCCATGCAGAACTAATCATCCTCTCTGATCTACTGAGAAATTCCTCCTTTGCATCTCTAAAGCTAACAACAACTCAGGGAAAGCTCTTTTTTCTTATGCCATAGCTACATCCTGGAATAACCTCCCCTCTTCTCTGACCTCTGCCCCCAATAACACACATTTCAAAAATTATCTCAAATCACATCTTATGAATACATGGCTATGTCCAAGCATCACATGAAACTCACAATCTCAGCACACTTTACACCTTCTTCCTGCTATCTTTACTGTATAAATGCTACAGTTGGGTATCTTACTGTCAACCTGAAATTGTATAATATGTCATGTCTAATCATATGACTTTTTAATTTTTTACCTATCTCACTAATCCAGTGTTAAAGCTTGATGTATGAGACTTTCTATATTTGTAAATTTACTCATTTACTGCTGATGTTTTGTTTACTGTTTAGACTGGATTGTATGAGACTTTTTATGTCTGTACTTACCTCAGTTATCACTGTTACATTATTGTTTGTATTACCATGTTGATGTTAATCTAATTGTGGAACATTTCTCCTCGGGCATCTACTGTAAATGGGCCTGTGTCCAGTCAGACTATCCCAGTAAACAAATGTAAAATAAAATAAATGAATAAATCTTTACTGGTGATATACATATATATATATATATATATATATAAATATATATTTTATATATATATATATATATATATATATATATATATATACATACATATATCTGTTCCACGAAAGAACACTTACCTGATGACCAAATCACTGAGACCACATCACCGACAAAGAAGATCTCCGACAATGGTAAGTATAAGTAGTGCTGAACTGGATGTATTCCTGTTTCCGCAATGTGGTGCAGTCTCGGAGTTGGTATATTTAAGTAAGGGGGGTTTGGGGGGCATGTTTCTTTTTGTTTTTTTATTTTATTGCATAAACGGGAATATATTCCATTCCACAGTAGTTATACTTACCATTGTCAGAGATGTGTTGTGTCGGCGATGTGGTCTTGGTGATTTGGTCATCGGGTAAGTGTTCTGTCGTGGATCTGATATGGATCCATATATATATATATATATATATATATATATATATATATATATATATATATATTTAGGTTCATAGGTGTGTAGTAGGCTAACGGCCCTGAAGCTTTTACAAGCCTAGCCCATAGACGTGCCCTGGCATCATGCCGCCATTAGTTCCTGGTGCCTCTGTCAAGTAGAGCCACTGGAGTGATCCCTGGGGTGAACTTTCTATTTTCCATCCACTCATCAAGATTTCTCTTGAAATGGGCCAGTGAGGTGCTCTGCTTGACATGTATGGGAAGTCTATTCCAGAGCATGGGCAATCTCTGGGTTATGAACCTTTCCATCCAGCATGTTCTGTTGATTGTGGTAATGAGGTTGAGGTCCCTGGAGCATGTGGATCGGAGATGGGATTTATTTAGGTGTAACATTTCTAACAGGGCTGGGTCAGACATGGCTTTGTAAGTCAAACAGAGATTGCATCTTAATAGACAATATGAGACAGAGAAAATTTGGAGTTTTTTTAGTCTGTCCATGTAGGACATGTGTTTAAGGCCTAGGATCCTCTTCATGACGTACTTTTGTAGCCTTTATCAGCTGTTGCAGGTGTTTAGTAAGGTACATGCCAACTGGGACATTATACTCAATGACTGGTCTAATGAGGGAAGAGTAGAAAGACATGATGACCTCTTTCTTCCAGGATGCAAACCCCTTGGTAATGACATGTGCCACATAGAAGGACTTTCTGACCACAGTGGCAATGTGGTGGTCGAAAGAGAGGTTGCTGTCAACCTTTGTCCCCAGATCTCTTATAACTCCTTCAGTGTTCAGTGGGCTACTATCAATGTGGTAATTAGTGGGAACTGAGTTTTCACAAAGGGAATGATGATGCATTTTTTGGCATTAAGCTTAAGGCTATATATATATATATATATATATATATATATATATATATATATATATATAGATCTAGGGCATTTCACCGAAAGTCAAATGACCGAACACAAATCACCGGAAGCTCAATTCACCGAAAACACAATTCACTGAAAGTTGTATATGGCCTTGTCCCCACTGTAGTGCCACCCTGGAGTTGGTATATATATATATATATATATATATATATATATATATATATATATATATAGTAGGGGGATGTGGGAGGCACCGCCCCCCACATCGGGGGGTGTGGGGGGCATAGCCCCCCACATATTTTAAGTGTATATCATGTTTGGTTAAGAGTAATATATTGCAATTGCAAGTATGCATGTATATAGTTCAAAACATTTAAAATATGTGGGGGACTACGCTCCCCACACCCCCTACTATATATACTAACTCCAGGGTCACACTACAGTGGGGACAAGGCCATATAAAACTTTCGGTGAAATGTGTTTCTGTGAATTGTGTTTTCGGTGAATTGAGCTTTCGGTGAAAAGTGCACACTAATTTGACTTTCGGTGAAATGTGCTTTCGGTGAAATGTCCTAGATCCATACATACATACATATATATATATATATATATATATATATATATATATATATATATATATATATATATATATATATATATATATATATATATATATATATATGTATATATATATATATATATATACACACACACACACACACACACACACACACACACACACACACACACACACACACACACACACACACACACACACACACACACACACACACACACACACACACACACACACACACCTGGCAGAATATATAATTGATTATCTTTCCACATGATTTCTGTAAATCTTTAAACTGTAGAAGGTCTTGTCTAATTATAATATTTGCAATGATTTAGATATTAAGCTACATGGTGTAACATTTTACCAAAGAGTTTATGCAGTTTTACTTGTGTTGTACGGTATTTCCTTTTGTCTCTATGTACATATATATCTGTGATTTCCAGCAAAAAACAAAAAGGAGAAACAATCCAATCGCAGCCCAGTGGTGTAAAATAAATATAAGCTCAAATAACATCCACCACCACTGTTATGAAGAAATGGATAATTTTTATTAAAATAACAAACAGTTAAAAGACGGTAAGCACTTTTGCAACATACTGTTGCTTCTTCAGACCATTTAACGAACATCAGGCATCATAAATAAGCTTACCAGCTTAAATATCAACCCCTATATCACACGATGGGTTGCAAACTGGCTCAGAGATAGAACCCACATGGTCAGAATCACAGGTGCCATGTCCGAATCCAAACCAGTTACAAGTGGCGTCCCACAAGGCTCAGTTCTGGGACCTCTCTTGTTTGGTATATACTTCTCTGAGGTTCAGGCTAACACGGGGAGGATTATGGCTGACAAAGTTCGCAGATGACTGCAAACTGGAGGCCATAATCGAATCTCCAGCTGACACAAACATCCTCCAAAAGGGTCTCACAGAGATGGATGCTTGGTGCCAGAGCCCCGGCCTCATGCTAAATGCTAAAAAGTGCATAGTCATCCCCTTTGGGAAAAACAAGGTGGCCACAAATTACCACATAGGTGGTAATCCATTAAGTACGGAGTAAGTAATTAGAGGTTTGGGGACCAACGTAGATAGTAATCTCTCCTTTGATAATCACATTGCCAAAGTGGTTAGAAAGACCTTCTATATAGCCCACCTTATTACGAAAGGGTTCGCATCTAGATCAAGAGAGGTCATTGTGCCCCTCTACTCGTCACTCATCAGGCCCATAATTGAATGCAATGCCCCTTTTGGGATGTACCTTACCCGACACCTGCAGCAACTGGAGAGACCCCAAAAGTACCTCACCAAGAGGATCATGGGCTACAAACAGATGCCCTATGCAACTCGACTAAAGAAACTCCAGCTCTACTCAGTTGCTTACCGCCTACTCAGAGGCAATCTATGCCTGACGTACAAAGCCATGTCAAACCCAGAATTAATGGATATGCTCCACCTCAAAAAATCCAAGTCCCTTAGAGCTACACACTCCAGGGACCTAAACCTAAGCACAAAAATAAATAGGACATGCTGGAGGGACAGATTAATTTCCCAGAGGCTCCCCTCACTCTGGAATAGAATTCCAATTCATGTTAGACATAGCCCCTCTCCAAGTGAAATCTGGATGCGTGGATGGGAAATCGCAAATTCACCCCTGGAATCTCTTCTGTGTCCCTGCTAGACAGAGGCACAGTAAACTAATCTTAAAAGGGTACCTTCTGTGACCTACTTTACAGAGGCACAGTAGGCTAATCTAATAGGGAGGCGGAAGCCAAATACACTCTGGCTAGGCTTATAAATGCCCTAGGGCAGATAGCCTAGTATCTACCTATTAACCTAACCTATAATCAAAAACACAGTTTTGAATACTTTAAACAATTAAAAACATCCAATGATATTCATATATCAATCAAAGAATTAACTGTGAATATTTAATACTCCTACCATATCATCTACCCAATCAAATGTAAGCCTAATCAATTATATACAACCAGAAAATCAACTGGTCTATCATTGCCTGAAGAAAGCCCGTATCATGATTGCGCACATCATTACAATGTCAGAAATTCATTGGCTCAAATCAAACCAATCTAGCACAGTACAAAACATTATGCAGTCTTCTGACCAAGGTTAAAAGAAATTAAATAATCAGCAAAATAATTTCACATTGTAGAAAATTAAAAACGTTACTAAACTCACACTGAGAACCACAATGCCAGCAGTTCATATTAGTGCATCTTCTTTAGACCAGGTTCACAACATTGTGCAGAGGCCTATATTGTGAATGAATGCATACATGCGACATCTGAAGCTCATTGCCTAGGATCTCACCAATCAACTGGTACATACTTGCCCAGAAACCAATCAAGATTACAGAAATTCTGAACTCAGGTGACCAAAGTCTAAAGCACATAACCAACAGAATAATCGTTCCTTGTAGAAATTATATGATTTAACAATTAACTGCATTTATATTAAAAGTCTCCATATTAAAATTTGAAACATAAGCATAATTTCATAAACCAATTGCGATTCACTCCTGATCACCAATACTGCCAGCGTATTGGCAAAAACTACATTACAACTTCACAATCTAAATTAACTAAATAATGACTGAATATTCATTAGTAGCAGTTTAATATAAGCTACACCTCACTACCACCTCGCAATTGACTACATTGTATGAAAGCAACTATTCGGACAGAAAACACAGAATTGAACCAACCCAGTGGGGGTACGTATAATTTAACGTATGATAACAAACATGTATATTCATTCCTTGTACCTCATAAGTACCCTATCTATGTCCACTTGAAAGAGGTGACCTCAACCAATCACTACTTTAGCCTTCCCATAACTGACCAATTCGGTAACACTTAACATGATCTTATTTCCGAAACGTTACCTTCATCCCTGCGAAGTGGACCCTCTCTCAATGAAAGTACACAAAAAGGAGAAAATTTGACATAAACAAGTTCACATTATATATTATTTGTATTACAATGAATCAGGCGCACTGGTCATAGAAGACCTATACAATAATAACAACATCAGCGCCTGTTTGATTGACTTAAACAGAAAGGGCTACTTTGCTAGAAAATACCTCAACAAGGGAGCCAATTAATATGCTGATAGCCCCAAGGTGCTATTCATATGAAGGCAGACGATCAAAAAACACTGAAAAAAACTAACAAAAAACTCTGGTCATAGAGCAACAAATGTTTCTATTCATTGTTTAATCCTCGCAAACTACCATCCAATCCCTAACGGAGGTGACAACAAGCAATCCCTGCTCAGTCTTCCCAATATTCACCAATCTAGTGACAATATGCACAAACTTATTCTCCAGATGTTAAATGTACTCCTATGATAGAGTCTCTCTTAACGCAAGCACCCTGTGTGAGCAAATTCACATTATGTATGTTTCAGATCAAGAATGCTGGTCATAATAAGACGTAGTCAGTCATCTTAATGGTGCCCATCACATGAGTCTATATTAAATCAGCGAACACTTAAAAAAGCGAACGCTGATTTATCGACCCCATGTAAGCGAAAGCTTACAATCCCAAACACTCCAAAACTTTAAAACATTACATAAAGTGGGATGCTTCACCCCCCCACACCCCTCGACATGGAGGGCTGTGCCCCACACACATACACACACACACACACACACACACACACACACACACACACACACACACACACACACACACACGCACACACACCCCTACTTAAATATACCAACTCCAAGATCGCACTACAGTGACGAAAACAGCAAAATAATGAAGGCAGCCAAGCGATTTCTTTTCCAGGGGAAAGAATCTGCTTATATGCCATTTCGGTATTTTGCTGTTTCGTGCTTTCAAGTTCGAACAAGATGCATTCGAAAGAATGCGTCTTCAGTCATATAATAGGGACCATCACATTAACTTGACCTGTGAAGGGTTTCCCACCAAACCTCAACAACCAACCAAACCAATGTATCACCTGTCCATAACCATCCATACATCACTACTCCACTACTCCACTAGACAATGCAAAAAGAGAACAATGAAACAAACAAAATTCTACCTGCACCAGCAAACAAGCAAAACATATGTTGCATGTGTGTGGATGTTGATCTCTACATCTGTGTATCCATGAGTGCATGTGGGTGGGGGTATGTTCTGCAATAGATTACTTTCTTTCCTGTACTGTGTATTGGTATATTGGTATACCTGTGGTTGCCTGTGACTGTAAAGTGGATTCAAGTTTGCAATAACAGAATGACTCAATCAATGTATGTAGCTTTAGTTAATTGGACTGCCCATGGATCAAGTCAATTTTCACTTCTCACCCAGGGTAAAATTATCCTTTACATAAGCTTACTAATATTAATATATAATTTGTGAGCTGCAGTCAGTAATCCTTGCAATCTGATATTTACAGTAGATATACCCACAGTATACTGTTCTATACATTGCATTACATGACACAAATGTCTGACAACTTTATCTATAGGAAGAAAGATAGATATAGATTTCGATATTTGCATGCATATATACAGTATACAGTTGTAAATCATATATATTTTATATGTACACAGAGACATTTATGTGTGTGTATGCATATATATATATATAGGTACATACACACACACACATACACACACATACACATATATGTCTATATATACAAATAAAATAAATAGAATTAGATTTAGATATAGAAAGATATAATTACAATGAGAGATTTTAAAGTCAAACAAGAATGTTGGAGATAGTGATAAAAAAGCAATGCAATTAAATGTAAAGGAAAAAAGGAGATATCAAATGTGTGTGAAGTTAGCAGATAGACATAGTTTATGAAAGGTCTATGAAATAGTTTAATGTTAAAGGTTGAGGTAATGGAGGGAGAGAGTTGTGTGAGACTGGGATGAATAGAGTGCACAAGCAGGGAGGATATGCAGGAGCAGTGAAGGAAGCCTATAAATATTGATAATATAGATTTAGGAAAGCTAGGTTTATAGGAACATAATTTTAATTCAAAATAATAATAGTTAAAGAAAGGGAAGGGTTCAGTGTAAGACATATCAACGGATGTGGCAAGTCACCGGCCTAGATATTATTGTACAATGTCCTTAACAAAGAGGAGAAGAGGGTGTTTTCTAATTACATGAAAAATGAATTCAGAGTAAAACTATGTAGTTATCAAGAAAGGCGTTTGCGAAACTATCTGCAAACTTTGTTTTTCTTGAGAAACATAAGGAAGACGATTTTGTTTCTTGGCTAGAAATATACCACTTCAGACCTTTAGGCATTGAAGGGATTCTACTAGTGCATAGCATTTTGCGAGTCAAACTGAGTTTATACAGTTGCAGTCTGTTCATTAGTTTTCACCACCCAAATTTCTGGAGGCTATAGTAATGATGAATTTTGGTGGAGTGATTATTAATGAGTCATCCTATTGTATTTTTAGTTTAAGATTAAGGCTTTGTAAGGACACGAATAATAATAGTCTGAATACGAGTTTAGGTGTAAGCATGGGAAAAGCTGGTTTACGTTTTAAATGAGAACTCAGATGCAACACTTCTGTACATGAAATTTGTATTCTTAATGGAAAAAGAGATACCGACATATGCTGACCAAGGACTCATCTTGAGTGCATGGTAGGACATATTACTGATTGATTTGACAAACTCAGGGATTAATATTTATTTACTTTTTTTTTGCTTTTGTTGACAAGAAAAGTCCAACTGGGCAGTGGAGGCTTAGGATGAAAAGCTCCAGCAACATGATACTTACAACCTTCCTAAATTTAAAATAGCAAATTAGAATACATTCATAAAAAATGTACGCGAGTGTTATGACTGGGATATATACAAAAAATTGGAATGAACTAGCTACAATAGATTATATACAAGTAAAAAGCAACGGATGGAAAATACAGCATTGAGTGAGGGTTCATAGTACAGAAATCTGTTTCAGAGTAGGATTTTGTTCAGTTACACTAGATGAGGGTGGATAAGATTACTTTGACAAGGGTATTTTAAATTGAACACTTTTACTGTTCTGTATATTGCACTACATTACAGACATCTCTGACAACTGATACATATAGCTATATACATATTTATGGGTCTATAACATTACATCGAAAACACTAAACAGCGAATCCCTATTCATTGAAATTAATAAATCAAAAGCTACATTCAGCTAATGATCACTTTCACAAATTTTTTCTGAGGGAAACTAACTGGTGGACCAACCTAGTGAAAGCCACAAGAACCACGTAATTTAAAAGCCACCAAAGTGAGGGGCTGCACTCCACTACACCCCGCAACTAAATATCCCAACTCCAAGATTGTACTACAGTGGGGAAAAGGTCAAATTCCAGATGATGGCCAACCAGTTAGTTTCCCTGGGAAAAAAATTTGCGGAAGTGATTGTTTGCCGAATGTAGCTTTCAATTTATTAAGTTTGATGAATAGGGATTCGCTGTTTAGTGTTTTCAACGTAATGATATAGACATCATATTTATATATAGATGGATAGATACAGAACGTAGTTGTAAGTCATATATCTATATATATATATATATATATATATATATATAAATACATACATACATATATATATATATATATATATATATATAAAATATATATTTAGTTATGTACATATATGTGCGTGTGTGTGTGTGTGTGTGTGTGTGTGTGTGTGTGTGTGTGTGTGTGTGTGTGTGTGTGTGTGTGTGTGTGTGTGTGTGTGTGTGTGTGTGTGTGTGTGGGTAAGTGGATGTGTGGGTTACACTGATACCCCATCTAGGATTATTTACTTCCTACTGATGCTAGTTTAGGCGGTGGTTGCCCTGTGACTGTAAAGTAAATTAATTTGGTAATAAAATAAATGAATCTAAGTATGTAGACTTTGTTAATTATGTTGTCCATTGGATCAAGTCCATTTGCATTTGCAGCCAGGGCATCCTTTACACAATCAAATTAATAACATATGAATAGCAATAAACATGAATATGTAATTTGTGAGCTGCAATCAGTAAGGCTTGTAACCTGATATTTACAGTAGATTTATTCACAATATACAGGCTTTGTATAACAACATGCAGCATTATATGACAGAAAACAGTAGGCAGTATATTGTTCTGTACACTGTACTGCATGACAGAAACATCTGATAACATACACATGCACACACATATACACACACACATTTTTATATATCACTGAAAAGGGTAATTTGCAATTGTCCCACTATTATGCAACCCTGGAGTTGGTATATATAACTAATAGGGGTTATGGTGTGCAGGAAGGCTTGCCCCACACATTAAAAATGTTTCAATATTTTGAGTTTTCAGTATTATGAACTACATCTATATATCTGTGTTTGTGCATGAGTGTGTGTTTGTGGGTGTGTATATGTATATTTGTATATATCTACACATATGGGGACATGTAAGGGTCTACATTATAACATTGAATGTTCAGAACATCAGCTTTCAGAACATAGACCCCAGAAGCTTGTAATGGCAGCATATTGAACTGCTGTGACTATGAAGAATGGAAGATCAAGTTTACTTGTTTTGAGGTCAACACCCCCATCGCCCCTTGTGGACACTGTATCCTCCATACCCCTGATACTATATATATATATATATATATATATATATATATATATATATATATATATAAAGTCCAAACGCAGATGTACTGTCTTCTCACACAATCGCTTACTTCCACTGTACAATCACCGTTATGGCAGTTTGACATCCTGCTGTTTCTAGTGGCTGGTGTCACTGTTATAAACATTCAGTGTTCTAAAAGGGATATATTATGTATATATACAGCACATAGTATATATATATATATATATATATATATATATATATATATATATATATATATATATATATATATATATATATATATATATATATATATATATAAATATATACACACACATACACACACACACACACACACACGCACTGATTTTAAAGATAAACAAGAATATTGGAGATAGTAATAAGATGGGATGCAATTAAATTATAAAGGAAAAGGAGACATCAAATGTGTGAGAAGTTAGTGGATGGACAGAAATTTAATTTACAAGTAGTCTATAAAATAGTGTAATGTTAAAGGCTGTGGGGGTGGAGGAACAGAGTTGTCTGAGACTGGAAAGAACACAGTGCACAAGCTGGGAGGAGATACAGGAGCAGTGAAGGAAGGCTATAAATATTGATAATATAGATTTGGTATAGTTAGGTTTATAGGAACTTAATTTTTATTCAAAGTAATAATAGCTGAAGGAAGGCAAGGTTTCAGTATAAGGCTTATTATATGATGTGGTAAGCACTACCCTAGATATTCTGAGAAGTGAGTGTATCATGTAATACTTTCTAATTACCTGTCAAATTAATTTGTTTGGTAATGCTGCTATCAAGAAGCCAGTTGCGAAACTTGCTACAAATCTTTGTTTTTCTTGAGAAATCTAATGAAGACGATTTCAGTTCTTGGCTAGATGCAAACCATTTCATACCTTTGGGCAGTGAATAAATTATACTAGTGCATAATATGTTGTGAACCAAACTCAGATAATATATATGCAGTCTATTCAGATGTTTCTACCAGTCAAATTCCTTTAAGATTAAAGGGTTTTTAAGGTGAAGAATAATAAGGCCCTGAATACGAGTTTAGGTTTAAGGATAGGAGAAGCAAGCTTAAGTCTTAAATGAGAATTCAGATGAGACTATTCTGTACATGAAATTTGTGTTCTTGATGGGAAAAAATATATTATACAATGACTGGTCATTAGTATTCAAACAGTAGCACACTGATTGGTCAGCCCAACCAGCATGCCTGTTGTAAATCCAAGCATATACCTTTGAAAAAAGGTCCGGTCGCCTGGACTTTCTTCCATTAATATATGCAATAAAAAATTTACTTTTCTTTCATTTTTTTCTTTTTTTTTAAATAAACTCACAAAACAGAAGACCCATAAGAGTGAGAGAGATGGCACAGAGAAAAATAAAAGGGTCATCATGTACGTTATGCAAAATTAAAGAAACATACCTGATTATCCTTTTATTTTCTCTGTCCCATTTCTCCTCGTTTCTTTCTTTTTTTTTTTAATTAAAAAAATGCAATGGATATATTCTTTTCTCTGTTGCTTCCTTGACACAGCACTGCTGTACTGCAAAAGTGTGGAAATGCAAGTCCCATATGCATACTCAGTACATCAGAAATGCCCCAGGATACCAAGGAAAAAGCAGAAGAGCACCACGGTGCTATTATACAAACACATTATTTAAGAAAAGTAAGTAATTTTTTTTCTTAAATAATGTCATTGTATAATAGCAATAACTGACTCAGTGGTGTGGTATATTGAAGATTTACTCACAGTTGGCTTTGTTTAATCACTTGGGCTTCGTCCTTAAACCACACCAACCATGGGTAAATCTTCAATATGCCACACCTACATCTTCGGTTATTGCTATACTGAGATATGTTGGTACAGTAGAAAACTTAGATGTATGGTTGGTTATTGATTGTTTTGACTAAGTGACTCATTAATATGCATTTCTTATTTATTTATTTATTTGGTGGAGGTGGAGGCTCTCTAATTATCTACAGAAGCAACCTAAACCCAAAATTCATTGCCCAAGCAAACTCTTCCTCAGACTCCGTACCTAACTGGATTCTCCTAAAATTTCCAACTCACATAGGCAAACATCTACTGATCACTGCAGCCTATATGCCACCTCCTGCTTCCCTAAATAGTCAAATCACTCATCACTAACATCTTTAATAATTGTCCCAAAAATAATAACATAATAAATCTAGGTTACTTCAATCTTAATTATCTTACCCTCTTTCATCAACATAAGTAACTTCCTGACAGACTTAGGTCAACTTCAACTTATAAAAGAACCAAGACCTAACCTTTTGTCCTCCAGACATTACACACTAGACCTGATTATTGCAAACATACCAAACTCCATCTTCAACATAGGCATTCGGCCACCGTCACTAGCGATCACTGCCCCATCACTTTTACAGTTGTCAATCATCCTATAAAACTGCCACCAATATAAAAGCCTTCAGAAACCAGAGAAGGGCTACAATTGAAAAACAGAGAAACTTTCTCACAGTTCACAACTGGAATCATATACTCACCTTATATGGTCATAACATAACAGCTGTAAGCCTAAACAATTTTTTAACCTGAAACAAATTATTCCCACTTATCCATAGGTTTTAAAAGCTCACCAAAACTGAATGGCTATCCACTCAATTCAAACATCTTTTAACTCTAAGGAATGAAACACAGCAAAAATGGAAACAGACCCTGCAACTGACAACTGCACCTCCTTTATAGTCTTGCATAAATTAGCCAAGATGTCTACCAGAAGGCACAAAATAAATCTCCAAAAAAGAAACAAACTACCATCTTACATTACTCCAAACACTTTTGGAAAAAGATTAACCTATTTACAGATAGAAAACCTCCTCATGATACCTTTCTACAAACACCATTTAATGTGGTACAACAAAACATTTTCCAGAGGATTTCCTTAAAGAAATTAGCAATCTCCCATCAATAAACCCCACAACTCCCACAGATCATGCATTGCCCAACCCAGCACCATTCAGCCTCTCTTCCAATTCAAATGAATATGTTTCAAAGAAGTCTCTATGCTATTTGAAAATGTTTCTACTGACAACCCTGCTGGCCAAAAACTCTGACACAATCCCTTACTTGGGCATTGGGGATAAACTCACTAAATTAGACATAAATCCATTGATGGATAGCTAACAGGTTCACAGATAGGACCTAAAAAGTTAGGATAGGTTAGGCTACCTCTACAAAGGGCCAATCACTAGTAGAGTCCCTCAGGGCTCCATGCTGAGGTCTCTCATTTTTGTCATCTACTTTTCTGATGTCAAGACCAACATCAAGGGTCACTGATTGACCAAGTTTTCAGATGGCTACAAACAAGGTACAGCCATCAAATACCCCACAGACACAAATACCCTTCAAGAAGATATGACACAGATGAACAACTGGTGCCAGAGACAGGGTCTGAAACGTAAATTCAAAGAAATGCATAATACTATCTTTTGGAAGACGACCACTGCTGGAAATTGTCACATTGATAATACACCACTAAGAGTAGACCCAGTTGACAGGGATTTGGGTATGCAAGTAGACAAGTAACATGGTCTTTTATCATCATGCATCTCTGGTGGTGAGAAAAATCATTCAGTATTGTTCAACTCAAAATCAAAGTTATAGCATCTAGGTCCAAGGATGTCACTGTTCCACTGCACTTATTAGACTAATCACTGAGTACAATGCACTCTCCAGTATGTGTATGACCAGATGTTTCTAACAACTAGAGCATCCACAGAGGTTCCTCACAAAAAGAATACAGGGTGTAAACAGCATGTCATACGTGGATCTACTATTCTTGTACTATAAAAAACAGAAATAGTAGTGCCCAAAAAGTAAAAAATTAGAAAAATAATGCCCTTCCACGTGGAACTACCAAAATTCAAAGTTGAAAAATACTCACAGAAAACTTCTGCTGAAGGAGGCACAACGGCAAAGTTGTGTGTCTTTAGAAATCTAGTCCATCAACAAGCATGATAGGCGTGGTCCTGTAAGTAGTCCAAAGGAAACAGCAGCAGCATAAAGTATCATTCAACAGCTAATCCAACAACAAACAAAGTTGGCGTGGTCATGAAATCAGTCCAAAGTTCACAAGCACAAGATTCATGAAATGTGGAACCAAAGGAGGTCAAAACCAGTAGAAAGGCAAATAAATCAGTTTGTGGAGTTTATTAAATTAGTAAGCGCTTTCGCGGATCTACCATCCGCTTCATCAGACTAAAACCAAATGAGTTTAAAAACAGCTTATATAACTTCTAAGAGTCATGTGATCGATCTGGCAGTCAGCTGATTAAGTCAAACTCATTGTCATAGAAAATTTAAAGTTATACACAAGGATAAAATCAATGTGCCTACATTAATATTATAATACGACTAAAAATACTAAAAACACTTTAAAACAACACATAATAGCAAATTTATGACTTAAATATACAAGTATACACAAAAAAATATTTTCAAGCCTTATTATAGGAGCAAACAAATGTTCAACCATGTAAAAGCTCCAAATAGGGCAGTATGTAAAAGTGAATACACAAAATACTTTCAAACCTTATGTGCTGGAGATGTGTGACTGTATAACTGCACCAAGAAAGTCATTGTGTAAATGAGGAGTGTAATTGTATATAATATGTTCAAAGTAACTGTGTATTTTATTTTATCGAAGACAAGCAAAAACGTCCCAATTAATGAGTGAATAGAAGACTACACTGGTATAGCTATGAATGCAGGCACTAAATATAAAAAGTCAGAAATGGAAATCACAGTCAAAACTGTGTATAATACATGAAAAGCAATTTTTTGATGTTTCTCTCATAGATGTCATAGTCACTTAATTTTACGCCCTTTTAGATGTGGTTTCAGAGACACTGTGTCATTAAGGCCCATGCCTTTATGAGCAGAAAGTCTAAGTATCCATTTGACTTCTGCTTATTCTGTGAGGTTCACTGTATCACCCAGTCTTTCAGATTCTTGTTGAGTATGTAGAACCTGAAAGAGAAACGTATGATCTATCCCTTTAGTTAGCGTGATTCGTCTATGAGGTGGCATTGTATGCTTACTTTTGGAACTCATATTAGAAAACAGTGTCTTTCTCTATGATGGTAAATATTACAGACAGAAAAAAGGTGTAGCAATGGGCACAAGCTGTGCAAACAGCTATGTGAACTTATTGATGGTCACATGGGAACTCACCCATATATTTAACCAGCCCAACATAACATTTTATCGAAGGTTTGTAGATGACCTGTTTTTTCTATGGAAAGGTTCACAGGAAGAACTCACAACACTTGTAGGAAACATCAACAATGAGGAATGTTTTCTGAAGTTCACATTGAACTACTCATTGAACAGTGTCGACTACTTAGATACTACAATATACAAAAAGGAAGGTAGACTGTCTACCAAGGTATACCGCAAACCTTGCTACACCCCAGCATTCTTACACAGAACGAGCATGCATAACCCTACCATTTTTGGTAATATTATCAAGGGTCAGGCTATGAGGCTATCAAGGCTCTCATGTGAAGACACATCCTTTCACAAAGAATTAAAACAACTTGAGACTGGCCTCATTAACAGGGGCTACAGTAAACACAATATTTCTAGGGTTTACTCCAATATGAATAACTACAGGCAAACGAGAGCAAAACCTTATTTCTCTGAAAGCAGTTCGCAAAGGTGCAAGAGCAACACAAACAGTAAACCTTCCAGACAAGCCATCATTCTTCCCTATTCTAATAACATCTCCACTGCAGAACATGCCATAGCAATGCATTGGAACATATTGATGGCTGACAAAAATATTACTGAGATCATTGGAACTCATCCATTGTTTATATATAGCAACAAGGTCAACCTCAAGAGATCACTTTGTTATAGAACAGAAAACAGGAGAATGCCTTCTCATGCCTCTAATTTTGAGGGCACTAAAAAATGTGGCAAATGCCAACAATGCCACCTCATAGACGAATCACAATTTTTTAAACACCCTGAAACGGGTATATTATGGGAACTCAGGAACAACAGCTCATGCCATACCAGGAATGTTGTTTATGTGGCTCACTGTCTCTCATGTCATTGTTTCTATGTTGGCAAGACAAACAGATCATTGAGAGAACGTATTAGAGATCATTGTTACTGTTACAACAGGAAAGAAGACTACAGTGTATTAGCCAAACACACGCTAACTAAAGGGATAGATCATAGTTTCTCTTTCAGGTTCTACATACTCAACAAGAATCTGAAAGACTGGGTGATTCAGTGAACCTCACAGAACAAGCAGAAGTCAAATGGATACTTAGACTTTCTGCTCATAAAGGCATGGGCCTTAATGACACAGTGTCTCTGAAACCACATCTAAAAGGGCGTAAAATTAAGTGACTATGACATCTATGAGAGAAACATCAAAAAATTGCTTTTCATGTATTATACACAGTTTTGACTGTGATTTCCATTTCTGACTTTTTATATTTAGTGCCTGCATTCATAGCTATACCAGCGTAGTCTTCTATTCACTCATTAATTGGGACGTTTTTGCTTGCCTTCGATAAAATAAAATACACAGTTACTTTGAACATATTATATACAATTACACTCCTCATTTACACAATGACTTTCTTGGTGCAGTTATACAGTCACACATCTCCAGCACATAAGGTTTGAAAGTATTTTGTGTATTCACTTTTACATACTGCCCTATTTGGAGCTTTTACATGGTTGAACATTTGTTTGCTCCTATAATAAGGCTTGAAAATATTTTTTTGTGTATACTTGATATTTTAAGTCATAAATTTGCTATTATGTGTTGTTTTAAAGTGTTTTTAGTATTTTTAGTCGTATTATAATATTAATGTAGGCACATTGATTTTATCCTTGTGTATAACTTTAAATTTTCTATGACAATGAGTTTGACTTAATCAGCTGACTGCCAGATCGATCACATGACTCTTAGAAGTTATATAAGCTGTTTTTAAACTCATTTGGTTTTAGTTTGATTAAGCGGATGGTAGATCCGCGAAAGCGCTTACTAATTTAATAAACTCCACAAACTGATTTATTTGCCTTTCTACTGGTTTTGACCTCCTTTGGTTCCACATTTCATGAATCTTGTGCTTGTGAACTTTGGACTGATTTCATGACCACGCCAACTTTGTTTGTTGTTGGATTAGCTGTTAAATGATACTTTATGCTGCTGCTGTTTCCTTTGGACTAATTACAGGACCACGCCTATCATGCTTGTTGATGGACTAGATTTCTAAAGACACACAACTTTGCCATTGTGCCTCCTTAAGCAGAAGTTTTCTGTGAGTATTTTTCAACTTTGAATTTTGGTAGTTCCACGCGGAAGGGCATTATTTTATTCTTGTACTATGTCGCCTACTGACTGCTTGTAAGATGATCTATGCCTGACCTACAAAGCATCATGTAGTCCCACCCTGAAGGACCTGCTTGCGTATCTGCAAATCAAATAGCATCATAAGTAACTGATCTGGAGAATTAAACCTTATCTGAAACATAAATAGGACACACTGGAGGGACACGTATGTGTCTCAAAACTAGCCCTCCTTTAGAATAGGCTTTCTATCCATGTGAAGCTTAATTCTTCACAAAACAAATTAAAGTGTATATTGGACCAGTGGATGGAAAATTGGAAATGTACCCCTCATCTGGCACCTATGTCTCTTATGGACAGAAGCAGCCTTTAAATGCTTAACCTCCCATTTTTCAAGCCTATAACCAACCCTTAAAATTACCTTTGAACATCAGATTGTGTCAGATACATCTGATAAAGCATGCCTAGGCTTAAAATTACCCTTAAGGCCTTTAGCCTAGTAATCATGCTTGCTTATCTAATGTAAGATTACATAATAAGTTTCAATGATATTTATCAAAAATGCAACAGGTAAACAAAGTGTAGAGCTATTCAAAAAGTGATGTTTATTATAAAGCAGTGAAATAATACAACAGAAATAAGTAGAGGTCTGTGGGACAAGTAAACAGAAGTACAACTACGAGTAAATCTCGACAATAAAGTCATCTAGTGGCATTCCAACTAGGAACAATAGCAGTACAGCTAAAATAAATGATTACAGAAAGTAGAAAACTAGCCACCTTGGAGGGAATAGGTAAAACAATTACAGTGGAAAAGTAACATTTACAGGCAACTCTTTTTTATGCAATGAGCAAGATCAGGCTGAAACTGTTTTACAATTTGTATATTTTCTGACTGAGGAAGACAAATTTCCCAAATCTTTAGTGGATAAGACTGACAAAGAGGAGTTACTTTTTCTAGTTTTTATTTTTTTTTCTAATAATGTACCATTGATTTGTCCTATGATGTCCCCACTCTGGGCTAGTAATCCAAGGAGCCTGAATTCTCACCTCTGGCACTGGAGATGGATGTTCACTTGGAACAAAAATGGAAACACCCAGTATTTCCAGTTGCAGCTGACTGCATCAAGCACAATTTCCCTTAAGAGCACAAAGGGAACATACTCAGTCTATGGTCTAGATTTCTCTATCTCCCTCCAGGTCCCAAATAACACTCCCCAATGACACAGCCAAAGGCTCAAGCTCAATGCCAAGAAAAGTATAGTTATCCCCTTTGGGAAAAAACATGTACCCGTGAATTACCACATAGGTGGCAGTACACTAAACACCGAAAGTGTGATAAGAGACTTAGGGACACAGGTGGACAGTGGTCTCACCTTTGATAACCACATCACCACAACAGTCAGGAAATCCTTCTATATGGCACACCTTATCACTAAGGGCTTTTCATCCATAAAAAAGGAGGTCATTGTCCCACTGTACTCATCCCTCATTAGACCCGTTATAGAATACAACGCCCCATTTGGTATGTACCTCTCAAGACATCTGCAAAACTCGAAAGGCCGCAGAAATACCTCACTAAAAGAATCACAGGCCTAAGGCAGATGCCCTATGCTGACTGTCTAAAAAAACTCCACCTATACTCTGCCGCATATCATCTACTCAGAGGCGATTTCTGCTTAACATACAAGGCCATGTCAAACCCAGAGCTGTTGGACATGCTACACTTAAAGAAATCCCAATCCCTCAGAGACACATGCTCCAGGGATCTAAACCTTGTCATCACAATGAAATAAAACATGCTGGAGGGATAAGTACCTGACCCAGAGACTCCCCAGACTCTGGAACAGACTGCCCATACATGTCAAGCAGAGTGCCTCTTTGGCCCTCTTCAAAAGGAACCTTGATGATTGGATGGGAGATAGGAAATTCACCCCAGGGATCACATCAGTCACCCTGCTAGACAGAGGTCCAGGGAAGTAAATACTGTGGGAAGAAATAGCCAGGGAATTGTTATGGCTAGGCTTGTATAGGCCCTAGGGCCGATAGCCTAGTACCAACCTATGAACCTATGAAAGCTATGGTAAATAATGACAGTTACCATAAAATTGCATCCATCTACCTTCCACAAAAGTATGCCAGACAAGGTATAGGCCTTAAGCATGCCTGGCTTTCTCCAAGTGTGCCTGGTAATCTGAGCATTGGTGATATCAATGTACCACATCACCCTTGTTAAACAACAGATCAAGATAATACATATAGTCTACATGGACTGATATAGTTTAACTCACTTCCTTTTAACAGACATACACACCAAAGAGAACCAACTGCCTTTAAACTAAAATGTAAAACATATGGTCTTTTGGGGAATTACTTCAAGATTTATGATTGCTCATCACCTATCTTTTCTCTTATTCATCAAGCTCATGCTCAAAGACAATATCTTACAACAGTCAAATCTATGAGAAAAAAAGTAAACTTATATATATATATATATATATATATATATATATATATATATATATGTGTGTGAGAAACGCTGAGTATGAATGGTTCCAACAAATCCTAGCTAAAGCAAACTTAGAAACCGCCATCACCCTGTCAATTAAAAATGGCAGTATTTAAGCACACTTTAGGGGACACTCTGGAATAGCTTGCCCATACATGTCAAGCAGAGTGCCTCTTTGGACCTCTTCAAGAGGAACCTTGACGATTGGATGGGAGAAAGGAAATTCACCCCAGGGATCACGTCAGTCGCCCTGCTAGACAGGGGTCCAGGAGAGTAAATAATGTGGGAAGAAATAGCCAGGGAATTGTTATGGCTAGGCTTGTATAGGCCCTAGGGCTGATAGCCTAGTACCAACCTATGAACCTATGAACTTTTTAAGCACCATAAATGCTTATTCCACACATAGAATAGGGAAGCTTGTAGTTAACCATGAATCAAATTTCAAATGAAGTAACTAATAAGTGAAATGAAAACACTCTGGCCACTTTATTATAGAAGCAGGATTAATGGCAAATAGAGCAAGTTCTAGCAAAACATAATTTCTGGAATTAAAGCAGCAGACAATTAAAAAAATACTTGAACAACATCCTATACAATATCCTCATGACTCCTAGGCAATTCCAGAACTCTCACAAAACCAAGGTATTTCAAAAGCATAACAAATGAATGTACCTCATACAACTGACTTTGCTCTAAAACATTTTTTCAGAAATCCACCCCTGCTTCATTACTCAAAGAATGTAGTGGGACCCCAATTAAGCATCTTTCTCTAGATGAAGCAGTAAATTACTTTAATCAGGCTTCCCTTCACATTTTAACTCAGTTTTCTCTCTACATATAAAGAAGGTAACCCATTAATCAGCACCCTGGCTTCCTCTCAGAACAGAAGAAATGATGAATCCTTCCATTTCTAATGCCATCTTATCAAGCTAGGTGTAATAATTGGTTAATGTGCTGACAGGTTAGAAAATGTTGCAACAGGATGGAAAACGGCACAGGATAGACAGCTTCAGTCTTGAGGAGAATCACAGCCTCAACTTATGGAAAATGACTTTATGGAAAAGGGGGGGCCTAAGGCATTGAATGAAGTAGTGTCTGACACAAATGCTGTGGGTGGAAGGAACCACCTCCTTGGTACAGTGTTGGAAAATAGCAAATGGCATTGTTGGACATACTAGGACAAAGGCTCAGTAGAATACTTTATCCTGTAGCAGTTCTGATGGTGGCCCTTGCACACTCTAACCTTCAACAACAGATGAGGAAGATCTCTCTCTCTCTATATATAAGGAGTAATGACCTTGTCAACGATGACAATGCTGCTGGAATCATCAGATCTGGTGTGGATACCATTACTTCCAGACCCATGCAATATCCCACAGTCAGGCAGTGTACAAGGTTAGGGTGTATGTGATTTTACTATATTATGATGAGATGTAGTTGACATGACACCTGTGTACATATAATCCTTTCATGTTTCATTATCAGGTACACCCTCAATATCAGGTGTAGTATGCATGACAAGTTTGGGCATCATAATTTCATACAAAGATCAGTCCATCTCTCTCAGGTCACATTAACTGTATCCTGCCATATTTCTTCACAAGATCATCACCAGAAACAACCATATCCTGTGCTTCAGCACAGTAGGCTGTTGCTGACAGCAGAATGTCTGTTGACAATTATGCAACAAAAAACAGTTTGCATGGAAGCAACTGCATGGCTCAAGATAAAGCCAAATCAGAAACAAAAAGCCAGCATAACATGACCCAATGTAAAGCTAATACACAGCCTTCTTCACACTGAAGAAGGCTGTGTATAGTGTACCAGCCGAAACCGGTCTGTGCAGTTTTGCTGTCGTTTTTGCAATAAATTATTAGCTTTACATTGGGTCATGTTATGCTGGCTTTTTGTTTCTGTGCTGACAATTATGCCATAATTCTTGTCTCTTTTACACCTACCCTGGGGGAGTTTTACATCTCCTGACATATGAAGAGGTCCTGTTTGATCAGCTTTCACCTGAGCTAAAGTTCCAAGAATGCAGTTTTGCAACCTACCTGCAAACAACTATATATATATATATCTCAAAAATGATAAAAGTTACAAAAAAGTTAAAATATGAAAGTTATTTAGCACACAGTCTAATTTACTCAGGTGGACAAAATAATAATTTTATACTGAACAAGTAATCACTTAATATGTAAATGCATTTATTATAATTAAGAAAACAAGTATTAATATCTGTGTTACTGTAGTAGAGAAACTACAGTGTGACAGCCAAAAACACGAATGGAATCAGCAAAATACACACCACAACAGCCAGTACTTCACCAGTAAGACGTTCTTTATTGCTTCAACGATCTGGTACCTCGGCAGTTCGCCTTCAAGGATCACAATTTACTTGATCAAAGTACAACAATTATATACCATTTGATCAATCAATTAAACAATCACAAATTTAATCCAATAAAGAAAAAAGACTTCATATTAAAGTGACCTCTACACATATAAATGATTTTTAACTACTAATAAATACATTCTTATATATATTTTTTTATGTACATATTCATAATAAATTCAGCTGTGAAAATTTTTTTTTCATAAAATCAATCAATAAATATAAATAAATCAATTCATATAATATAACATTTTATAATGTTTTAAATATTACTTTTTGATGTGTGTAAATATTTTATTTTATGTTATGTTTTTAAATACCCAATTCCTGATTCAAACCATAAGGTTTTAACGTATTAAATTTCAATATCATTCTGGTTTCTAACTCTAATAGTTTATTAATGAGATCATCTCCCCCTGAAATGAAAGGTTTCCCTAATATACTAAATTTCAAACTATCAGCATAACCATCATGAGTGTCAATAAAATGTTTAGCAACTGGACTGGATAAGTTTGAACTTCTTATGTCCTTTAAATGTTCCAAAATCCTGATACTAACCATCCTTTTAGTTTGTCCTATATACCAAACATCTGTACAAGAGCAACCCAAAATGTACACTACACTAGTGGACTTACAATTAAAAAAATACTTAGAAATATGACATCTATTATTAATAGATGTCACATTAATAACCCTATTGCACACACTACATGAACCACATGCAAAAGTGCCTACCTTGGCAGAAATGGGCCTGTCATAATGTAGCAAATTGTTATTTAATATTTCCTTTAAGTTTTTACCTCTTTTAAAGGAAAAAATAACATTATTTGGAAATAGCTCACCTATAGTATCGTCTTCACTAACTAAATACCAAAATTTTTTAACCAATAAAGTTAATGTTTTGGAAAAAGCAGTAAATTTCATAACAAAAAACAATTTCTCTACACTATCTTTCATATTAGCTGAATATTTAGCATTAACCCCTACATTGGGTACTGTCAAGATCTTATCCATTATGCCATCACGACATCTTAATAAGTGATCATAATCATAGCCTCTATCCAATAGCCTCAAAAGGACTTCATGCAATTCCTTCTCTACCTCCCCATTTATGCTAGTATGATCTTGAATTCTTTTGAATTCCCCATGTGGTAAAGCATTTAATAAATGTGGAGGATGCATGCTGGTGGCATACAAGAACATATTTACAGATGTTTGTTTTCTAAATGGTCTGAATTCTATTTTACTTTCTTTTTCAAACAAGGTCAAATCAAGAAAGTTAATTTCACTTCTACTGGCCTCATAAGAAAATGATAAATTATGTTCATTGTTATTTAATATCTCAAAAAAATCTAAAAATTCAGACATATCTCCCCTACAAATGAAAATTAAATCATCAATAAAACGCTTATACAAAACCACATTTTTCTTAAAGAAATCAGTAGAATAAATAAACTTTTTTTCAAAGGAATCCATATAAATGATGGCATAAGATGGTGCATATGCTGCACCCATTGCAGTGCCTTTCACTTGTAGGAAATATTCAGTATTGAAAAGAAAATAACTGTGGGTTAAGCAGAATTCCAATAAATTAATCAAGAAGCTAGTTCTAGGACCTTCACCTAGCATATTACATATAGACTCAAGTCCCCATTTAATATCAATATTAGTATATAGGGACATGACGTCAATAGTGACCCAATAGTAGTCATGACTCCAAACAATATCAGAAATCTTATTAATGAGTTCCTGTGTATTTGAAATATGTGCTGTTACCCTATTCAAATATGCCTTTAGTTGAAAATCCAAGAAAATATTAACATTTTCCAAAAAAGAGCCCACCCCAAATATAATGGGCCTACCAAAAGGCTCTACTAAATTTTTGTGGATTTTAGGCAGTGCATATATGATAGGTGTATTTGGTCTACGTATATACAATTTCTTGACATCAACTTGTGTAAAAAACCCTAAACGTTCACCTTTTTCCAATAAAAATATCAGCTCCTCATTATATGACTCTATTGGGTCACTTTCCAGCTTCTTATATTCTTTGCAATTCAATAACAATTTGTGCACCATGTTATAATAATCTATTTTGTCCATGATGACCCAATTTCCACCCTTGTCAGCACATTTGAAAATGTAATCATTTTTAAACTTCTTTAAATCTTTTAAAGCCAGCCATTCCTCTTTATTCAAGTTAAAGCACTTTTTTCCTTTACAAAAATCCCTAAAGGATATTTCTATCTCTTTAAAAAGGACTTTCTGAAAAGTGGAAATGGCAGGCACAGAAATATACGATGTAAACGTATTATTGATGTTTTTAAATACAGGCATCGCTAATCTACCATAACCAGTAAAAAAGCTGACATTTTCAACATTTTCAACATTTGACATATCAACACTAGTTTTTAATTCATCACATTCATAATTATAAATGGATAAATTTAATAAACTCTCATCCAATTCAGAATCACTTAAAGATTCATACTCTTGGTTAGAAACAGAAGTGAACACTTTTTGTTCATCCTTTCTTGCAAAGTAAACCCTGAGCAATAACTTCCTGATGAAACATTTAACTTCAAAATAAACATCAGCCAGCGAAGGGAAGAAAGTCGGAACAAACTTACTTCCCTTATATAAAACCTTTAGCATATCACTGCTTAAAGTTAAACTAGACAAACTGACACATTGTAATGACTGCGTACTATAAGTCACTGTGGACAAACCTTCATTTATAACGGTTTCGCCCCTTTCTTCCATTCCTTCCCTTATTGGAGTCATCACTTTGAAAACCCGCATTCATGGAAGTAGAACTAGCAGTTCCATTAGATGTTTCCTTATCTGGAACCCGATTATTAACTGCAGTTCTGGCGAAAGAAACATTTTTAACCGTACTGCCTTCCGCAGAGGACGCTGAAGACGCTGACAACCCCCTCCGTTTAGAATTGCTGTTCCAGCTTCTGCCCCTTAATCGATTACGCGTAGGTTCACGCTGCCAATTAAACAGAGTGCCTGTTTCGTAATCCCCAAGATCACAAACAAGCTTGTTTCTTTTCCTTTGTACTATATCAGTCTCAAGTTTATTGATTTTTTCATTAATGGCAAACATTTGGGCTCCGTAGTTGGATTCAGCCATCAGCCCCTCTTGTAGTGACATGATCTCACTTTTAATTTTATCATGAGATCATTGATTACGTTTGACCAGAATCCTAAGCCAACCAATGGTACAGGAGAGAGAGACTTGCTTCCACTCATCAAATAAATCAGATTCATCCTCAGTAAACGGTGCTGCTGGCAATTTATCTATACGTAGACCACGCGGAGTAATGTTCAAACTTATGCAATAAATTATTAGCTTTACATTGGGTCATGTTATGCTGGCTTTTTGTTTCTGTGTTGACAATTATGCCATAATTCTTGTCTCTTTTACACCTACCCTGGGGGAGTTTTACATCTCCTGACATATGAAGAGTTCCTGTTTGATCAGCTTTCACCTGAGCTAAAGTTCCAAGAATGCAGTTTTGCAACCTACCTGCAAACAACTATATATATATATCTCAAAAATGATAAAAGTTACAAAAAAGTTAAAATATGAAAGTTATTTAGCACACAGTCTAATTTACTCAGGTGGACAAAATAATAATTTTATACTGAACAAGTAATCACTTAATATGTAAATGCATTTATTATAATTAAGAAAACAAGTATTAATATCTGTGTTACTGTAGTAGAGAAACTACAGTGTGACTTCTGTTCATGCACTTCATTTAGCTGTAAAGCAGGTTTGTACACACCACTCCATTTTTGAGCTATTTGCATAATTATGAATGATATGCATATTGTATATTTACTGTAATATCTGCAAGGCAGTACCAGTTGGACACCAACTATCAGTGCAAAGTTTTATCAGCATTTTGTATGCTTTCATTTGATACCATGGAGGACCATATAAACACCTTCTGCTTCAGGTTATTACTATAATTATTACCATTTGGCAAGTGCTTATAATATTTCAAGATAATAACTCACATTTTCTCGCTTTCATACCACCCCATTTGGCTTAGGAAACATTCCTGATGTCTGCTGAATTGTCCCAAAAAAATATTATTTCACCACACTACTTTGTGGACATTCCCAAGATATTCACATACAATATGCAAATCTACAGTCATATTATTTAACATGCTTAGATATGATATTATTGATAACTACATATAATATTTTTTAATATATATGCAAACTTTCTATATCATGTAGAATATATACACACATATTTTCCTTACCAAACCCCATTACTCTACAAGAACAATAGACAACACTGAGAACTGCACCTAAAATAAACCTATATTACACTTCTGACTGTATGTGTGTAAAATGTGTTAGATGTGCATTGTGTGTGTGTGTGCGTGTGTGTGCATGTGTGTGCGTGTGCGTGCATGTGTGTGCGTGTGTGTGCGTGTGTGTGTGTGCGTGTGTGTGTGTGTGTGTGTGTGTGTGTATATATATATATATATATATATATACACACACACACACACACACACACACACACACACACACACACACACACACAGATACACACACACACACACACACACACACACACGTGCGCCCACATACATATTTATATATTCACACATTATTTCAAAGTATAATTCTGTATAAAAAAATAAAAAAACAAAAATCTGATATAAAAACCACAACTGTTTATTTAAAAAAATGATAAAAACATAATCAGAAACTGCTTTCATCTCTAAAGTGAGACTTCATCAGACTGGTTAATGCTACTCAACATCCATCATTAAATACAAAAAATGATATCACATGATCAACTCCATTAATCAGTGCTTTACTCATTTCCTTTTGAGGTAAGCAATAAAATCCTCTTTGTTGTTTAACCCTGGTGGATAGCAACTCACTTGCCATGAATATTCAAGCCATCCTAACTCATCCTCTGAAGGAAAAACGCTTATCACTTATGTTTATTATAGTTAATCCCTTGCAGACAATTAACAGCATAACTAAAATAGGACTATTGTGTTTACTGCATCATTTAGAAACCCATTATCATGCATTACTTTCTAGTTCATAGGTTCATAGGTGTGTACTAGGCTAATGGTCCTGGAGCCTTTACAGGCCTAGCCAAAAAAAAAATTTCCCTGGCACCATGCCACCCGATGTTAGTTTACCATGCCTCTGTCCAGAAGGGCAACTGGAGTGATCCCTGGGGTGAACTTTCTGTTAGCCATCCACTCAAGATTTCTCTTGAAGAGGGCCAGTGAGGTGCTCTGTTTGACACGAATGAGAAACTTATTCCAGAGCATGGGCAGTCTTTGGGAGATGAACCTATCCCTCCAGCATGTTCTGTTGATTATGGTAGTGAGGTTGTGATCATCTAGTTTCATGTTTCGTGTTGTATGATATTACATTAAATTTGTGGATTTTTACCAGACACTGCTTGCACGAGTTATTTTGGAACTTTATCTGGCCATTTATCAAGTCCACATAGCGTGGCGTTTGCAGCCGTTTTTGTATTCAGTGGTTCCTTGTTTTAGCCAACGCCATTTGTGGTTACTTTGTTTGTTTAGGCTATGGAAGCTGTTCGAGAAGTTGGATGTTCCCCACCTCCTAACTCTGAAAATTATTCTTTACAGCAACTACAATCGGAGGTTTCGGAACTTAAAAAAGAAGTTAGTAAGCTTACTACACTTTTTTCTAACTTTATGGTGCTGCAGCCGGTTGGAAAAGACCCTGGAAAATTATTGGTGTTTCAAGTGACAATTTTAAAACTTTTAGTGGATTGAACAGACCATTTTCAGGTCAAGGAGATGAAAAAGAAACAACAGTATTTAATGGGACGCCGGTTCTTGTTGAGGACGTTCCCGATAATTCACCTAATTCTCCTAACATACCGAATGGTCAAGGTACAAGTCGTACTATTATGAACTGTATTGATCTACCTTTGGATGCTTCACCAAATGAACTAAGGAACAGCAGTAGAATGGGCTTATTGGACTATACTTTTGACTTTTCTTTTGTTGACACTGAAGAAGAAGCTAAGCGAACAGGTGCCAAACCTAAGAGAAAATTACCTCAAAAAACCTACGCACAAGTAGGCACAGATTGTTTTGACAAAGGTACTGATTATACACAAAAAAAAATTTGATTTAAAGACTGATTCTAACAAATTTAAAACATTTTTAGATAAAAATTGTGGATTTGATAGTAATCAATGTTACGAGAATCTTATGGATAACGTTATACCTAATGGATCTTTAAAAGAGTTGATTTATACGTTTGGTAGTTTTGGAACTTTATCTGGCTTCTCAAGTCTACATAGCGTGGTGTTTGCAGCCGTTTTTGTATTCAGTGGTTCCTTGTTTTAGCCAACGCCATTTGTGGCTATTCTACACTTCAATCAAGGGCCAGCATAATTACATCGGATCCCTAACAATGTACAAATGATGACTGATAATACATTATGAAAAATGTTTTCCTTGATATGTGGAAAAATGTCTAATGCACAGTGTAAGTTGACCATGCAGCAGTCATCATCAAATATTATATGTGCAGCGTTGTAATGCTACAGTGTGAATGCTGTGGCCCATAGTTGTGCACTAGATGTCCCCATATTGTCTGCACAGCCATATACTTTGCACAAGCCTGCAGAAGGGGTTGCTGTGCTACCTGCATCAACTAACCTCTACTGATATCACCATTGTTGGGAGAAACAACAGCAGAAACTGCACTGCCACCATCTGTGACTGACTGTGGCAGCTGTACACCAGACTGATGCATGATCATGTTGTGCAGAAAGCAGGAGGCAGTAAACATCCTGCATGCAGTTGAAGGGTCATATCGAAGACCCCCCTCCAGACCCATCCAGGCAATGGAAACAGGCTTTAAGCAGGCCAAACACTTGCTCAATGACTGTCCATGTCTGGGAAAGGATATTGTTGGAGACTCCCTTATCAGCTCCCTGGGGGGTTATGGACTGGTGTCATTAACCAAGATTTAAGTGGGTTACCTGCTTCACCTGGAAAACCAGAGAGGGAACACACAACAAAATAAAAAGGGGGATGAAAACTCAATACTACCTGTGCCACTCTATAGCTAAAGAAATGGTATTAATAGTCTGCACTTACCAATTAGTTGACCATGAGGAATACTACCATGCAGGAACAGATGATACAGTGAGCTTGTGTGTAAAATATTGGAATTGTAGGCATTGGCAAGATGCTGCACCAACACATTAATGTTGCACCCCCCATGTGTAACACAACACTGGGCAGATGATGGAATGGCAGTCCTTTCTATTCCAGTAATAGCAACAAGAATGAAATATATTGCACTAAGCACCTCCAGAAAGACCGCCATGTTGAAGGCATAAATAATGTTGGCTCAGTCCTGAGGTGACATAGAAATACTGATTGATATGTGATAAGAATATGCTGAGAAACTGATAAAGCCGCAATAGGAGACAGCTAAGCTGATAGTAAATGCAATCTTTGCAGACTGCAAAATGGATAAAAAAGATGTAACTTCACTTTTTATAAGCTTTATGTGAACAGCACACTTGTGCATCAAAAACTGACTATGAGTCATACAAAGGTGGTAAGATCTCCTTATTTACATATCACAGACTCAGATTTTCACACTTTCCTCAATTACACTTCATTATTGCCTCATTTGCATAAGATCTCAAACTGGTTCAAATGGGTGTACCTCAACACAGCTATTGTCTGAATCATTCATTACCAGTGCTTAAGCACAGGTCATGCAAATACCTGCTGTGCCAAAGGAAAATGACTATGCACACCACCCAAGGCACTATATGGTGCTACAATATAAGCAACATCAGCCAAAGCTAAAGGTCCATATTGTATCACTAAGGAGAGATAACTGGATAAATCAGACAAACTGCACATTAGTTGGCAAAGGTAAGAGTTACTTTTCAGTTCCCAATAAAGAGTAAGTGAAACAGGAATAGCGTTCAGCTCAGTAAGATATATAAAAGACATACATATATTATATATCCATTACTGATTTGCTAAACTGCAAAGCAGTCTTTGTTTTTGGTACCAAATAAAATCAGAGTGTGTCATTGGGCAGAATTACCAGCTCTCCTCCAGTTTGTCAACAAGTAGCCAAAACACAGCAAAACAACAGGAAAAGAAAGAAGAGCACATTGGTTTTATTTGTGTTATCCAGCCACAGTTATACTTAAATAGGGTTAGGGACACACTCTGCTTCACGTGGATAGGGAGCCTGTTCGGGTCTATATCAGTCCGTCGAAATGGCTGACGATCAAACACCAGATGTTTGAACTGTGAAGTTCGAACACTGATTATCGCGAAGCCGCGGAACACTGAATTCTTTCCCATGGAAATAATTCGGTGGGCCGTTTCTGTGGCTTCGCGATTATCAGGACTGTGGTGGGAAGTTACGGGTCGGGTTCAGGTAAGTGTCCAATTGTGTGGACGTTAGGGTTATGGGACAGGTTAGGTGAGTTAGGGTTAGGGCGTGGGTGAGGTGGGTGTGCGATAGTGACAGACTTTAGGGTTAGGGCGGCATAGCTGAGTTAGGGTTAGGGCACAGGTCAGGTGAGTGTGCGATAGTGACGGACCTTAGGGTTAGGGTTTGGGTTAAGGTATGTGGATAGATAGTAGTGTATGTACAGTTTAGTGTAGGGTTAGATGTAGGATTTTAAGTGTTTGTGTGTGAATTGCTGTTTCTTTTTTGATGTGCTTGTGTTGTATGTGTGTTTCTTGGAACAGCGATTTTTTTTCCCTGGGAAAAAATCGTTGTTCTAAGACTTCGATGTTTTTGTACTTCATGGCTAGAAGTTCAAACATATGGTGTTCGAACTTCAGCCATTTTGGTGAACTGATATAGACCCAGCCTGTTCCACACCACGTGGATCCTCTGAGAAATATATTTGTCTTATTTATCTAACTAGCAAAATTTAAATAATTGGATCTAGTGGTTCTGATTCTGTTCATTTTGCAGATGAGCAAGAGGTCCAATAGAGCTGGATCCAAGGATGCCATGTATACCAGACATAGATCGCCTCTCAGTAACCTGCAGGAGACAGGGTACAGAGATAGGTATGGCTTTAAGGTGATCTGTATAGGACAATGTGTTTATACCCTGGATTCACTTGGTAAGTAATCCTTGTGGGCATTCTGTTTCACACAGCTTGTCAGGAACATGCCAAAGGGGGCACTGCAGGAATTCATAAAATGAATGAGATTACTAAAGAATAAATGGATGGTCTGCACTATGCCTTAAAACAGATGGAAACACTTTTGGTGTATCTTTTACATTGTTTAGTAACTGAATGAATGGAAAACAGTTTTAAAAACCACCTTGCAGAAATGTCAAAGAATGCTAGAGTTGTAGTTGTGGTTGTTGACCTTGTGGAGTAAGTCCTAACCTCCTCATCAATAATTTACTGTTTTATTGTAACAGAAAACAATGTGATCTCCAAATTATTTGTACAGTTTTTTTTTTTTTTTTTGTGACTGGAGAACCCTTTTGCCTCTCATGAAAAACACAAAGAGCTGATCAGATGAGTTCAGAGGTGTATCCCTTCCGGTGTTGTAAATGAGTTTTCTGTGCACCTCAACATCATTAAATTCCACTTTAGTCTTGTAGCAACTAGCAAGATTAATTCAGGGACTTGAGAAAAAACTTTAGGCATAAAAGAACACATCACTGCATAATCCAATGAGAAAACCTGTATGGCAAAACACTTAAATAAACAAAAGGTCATGGAGAAGGTCATTGCATCAGTCAGCTTCTTCAGACTGAAGGGGAATCAGAGTCACAGGCACTTTAAAGCATTTTTGGGGAACTAGAATTTAAGCAAAATTACATTATTTACTTCAACCACAGGCAGTAGAAGTAGTCAGATTCTGGTTATCACATAGTGCAATAAAATCCATCATGCAGAACAAAAGAAAGATGACATTTTCTTGGATGATATCCTGTGTTAAATGACCTATTTTTCTTGAACATAACCAAATTGTTAGCATACTTAACTGTCAAACTATAAAGAGAAATCAATTAGTCAAAAATCCATGTAAATAGGCTGACAGTTCTGTACACCATACATGCTTGTAACAGATGCTTGAGCATAATAAATTGATGTGAGATCTTGGCACTCAGTGCAATTTATTTTCAGCACTCCAATGTCATAGCCTCCTGGTAAAGAAAAATGGATTTATTTTTATTGCCTGTCAGGGATCACTCTCTTCAAGGTACAGAATAATAAAATAAGATGGGTGTGAGGAAAAGGCCTTCACATGGGGGTGTAGGGATGCTTGTCCCCTGCAATATTTCTAGTCTATTTACAAAGTGCTTCACTTGCTCATGATTTGATATGTTTGACTGTGCTGCATGCCTTTGCATAGTCAAGGTATCAGTTATAAGCAAGTAGTGTCAAGCAACATTGATGCATTCTCACCTGTTCCAAGGACTAGTTGTGGATCTTTATAAACACACCATTACATTCATTCTGAGTCTGAAAATGCAAATGGATTTGGCCATGAAAAAAGTCTTTCATTTCTGAATGGTAAGTACAATACCTGCTGACGCACTAAATAATGCAAGATACTGTGCTGTGCAACTAAAGTTAATTGAGGATTGTAAATGCAGGTTTAAGTACTTCTGAAAATTCCATTATGACATGAAGATGTTTGCATAGCCACCGTTAGACACCAAGGAATCCTGTGTCTGATGTGGTGCCCAGTTCTAGGGAGTCCCCGACTACAATACATTATCTTATTTTGATATTTTGCAATGTTTGTCAAACCAATAAAAGCTAGTATAGCAATCTTGTCTGCTTAATAGACCAGGTGTTAATAAAAAGAAGTCATGTCTTACCATAACATTCCATCTGTGTTGTTGATCTTCTTCCATTCATCCCTGATGGGTTCAGTTCCGAGCCCCACAGAACCGTGTCGGCCTAATACCAAGCTTGTGTACACCAAAAACTCTTGAGCTAAGCTGCTACCCACAATACCCGTCTCCCTGTTACCTCAGATTGAGTTTGCATAAGACATATAGAAGTAAAGCAGAGGCCATCTCTGCATAAAAACCCTGAAAACACCACAAGGACCCATGAGATCCACCAGGAGCCTTTGGTGGGGGACGGAGGGTGGGATGTGATGAATGGAAGAAGATCAACAACACAGATGGAACGTTATGGTAAGACATAACTTTTTTATCTGATGTTGTTAATCTTCTTCCCATTCATCACTGATGGGACAGAATCCCAAGCTACCTGAGAAACTGGGTGGTCCTTATGGAAGAACATTCCTGAGCACCATTGAGCCAAAGGTCGGTCTTCCCCTGGAGACCATATCCAACTTGTAATGTTTGATGAAAGTGTGAGGTTTAGCCCAAATGGCTGCTGTGCAAATGTCGTCCATAGATGCTCTGGAGTGAAAAGCGACAGAGGTTGCTATAGCTCTAGTTGAATGTGCTTTGATATTGTGAGATTTAGGCTCATTTGTACATGAATATGAAAAAGAAATGCAATCTCTGAGCCGCTTTGATAAAGTGACTTTTGACACAGCATATCCCATTTTTGGACCAGAGAAGGAAATGAAAAGTCGGTCTGTCTTGCGGATAGATTTAGTCCTGTCTAAGTAAAAACATAGTTGCCTATGCACATCCAAGGAATGTAGACAGTATTCTCCTTTAATGAAATAGTTTGGGAAAAACACTGGGAGCTCGATGGATTGGTTCACAGAAAAATCAGAAACCACTTTGGGGAGAAAGATGGACTAGTAAGTAGCGATACTCTGTCTTTGTGAAATATTAAGCATGGTCTCTTGATGCATAAGGTCTGTTATTCTGAGATCCATCTAGCTGAAGTGACAGCTACCAAAAATAGAGATTTCCATGAGAGGAATTTGAAATCACATTTTGCAGCAGGCTCAAAAGGGGCTTGAGAGAGAGACTGCAGTACTAGGGAGAGATTACACACCTCTAAGGGATGCCTAATTGGAGGTCTGCTGTAAAACATTCCTTTGAGAAAGGTTTTGCATAGGCAGATGGACATAAGCCCTCTGATCCTTTATGGAAATTGGAAATAGCTGCTAAATGGACTCGTATGGTAGAAGCTGATGCTCCATTTTCAAAGAACTCAGATAGGTATTGTAGGATAACCGAGACCGGAGTTGAGAAGGGATCTAGCATCCATTCTTTAGACCAAAGAGAAAACCTTTTCCATTTATCTCTGTAATGTTTTCTGGAGGATGGCTTATGGGAGGCCAGAATGATATCATGAACAGGTAAGGAAGGGGTTTCCTGCCTGGTGACTAATGGAAGTGGAGAAACCAAGCCGTCAGCTTGAGAGTGGACAGATTCGGGAGAGTCAACCCTTGGTGGTGAGAAATTAAGTCTTGACGAGTGTCCAGGTTCCATGGAGGTTGTAACAGGTGAGGCCGGAGGAAGGGGAACCACACTTGACAAGGCCAGAATGGGGGAATGAGGATCACTTTGCATCTCAACTGAGTTGCTTTCTTTAAAAATAGAGGTATCATGGGAATTGGTGGATAAGTGGAGAGTTGACCTGTGGGCCAATCGTGAGTGAGAGCATCTCTCGGGGACTCCCCGTCTGAGGGAAAGAGGGCAAAATAGCTGCTGCATTCGTTGTTCAAATGGGAGGCAAAAAGGTTGCAGCAAGGCTGGCCCGATCGGCTGAAAATTTCTGCCATCACTTTGGGATTGAGAGACCACTCATGTGGAAGGAGAATGCATCTGCTCAGTCTGTCCACAATCATGTTGAAACTCCCCAGGATGTGCATTGCTATAAGAAAGCGGTCGGAAGCTATCGCCCAGTGCCAAATTCTCATAGCCTCTTGACACAGGGGATAGAATTTGGTTCCTCCTTGTTTAATTATGTACCAGACTACTGACATTGTCTGACTGAATCGCAATCATTCCAGATGGACGAGGATGTAATGCCTGCAGCACTAACAGCACTGCTCTTAACTCCAGAACATTGATATGCAGGTTGGCCTCTAAGCTCGACCACATGCCTTGGACTGTCTTTTCTGAAAATGGCCCACCCACCCTATCAGGGAAGCATCCATGGTCACAGTGGCATTGAGATGAGTGGTCTGAAAAGGGCGACACCAAAGTTCTGCATCTGGCCTCATCCACCACAGGAGATTTTGCTTCCAAGAGTTGGTTATGAGGATCTGTGAGTTTAGGGGATGACGATTCACCAACCAATGGGACAATAGGAGCCATTTTAACAATCTCATGTGTAACCTTGCCAGAGGAACTATTGGAATGGCTGCAGCCATGGACCCTAGAGCCAGGAGAACATCCTTTGCTGAAACCTTTCTTTGACAGAGTATCACACGTACTTGCAATCTAAATCTCTGAAGCCTGTGAGCCGGTAGAGATACCAGGCAGGTTCAAGTATCGTAAACTGCCCCTATAAATTCCAGCTGTTGGGTAAGTTGTAAGTTGTATTTCTCCCAATGAACAGTGATGCCTAGGGACTCTGATAGTGAAAGTGTGTAACGGACGGCCATGGTCAGAAGATGCTTGGTGGGGGCGGAAAGGAGCCAGTCGTCTAAATACGGAAACACCTGAAATCCTTCAAGTCTCAGATGAGTTGTCACCACTGCTAGACATTTTGTGAATACTCTGGAGGCCGTTGAGAGACAGAATGGCAGGGCTTGGAACTGGTAATGATTGGCTCCTAGCTTGAAGCGAAGGAGGCTCCTGGAGCATTTGTCCATTTTGATGTGGTAATACGCATCCTGGAGGTCTATCGAGCACATCCAAACATCCAAACATCCTCCCTTAAAAATGGGAGAATGGATTGAATAGTGACCATGCGGAACTTAATTTGTACCACTGATTTGTTTAAATGGCTGAGATCCAGAATGGGTCTCCAGTCCCTGGTCTTCTTTGGCACTAAAAAGAATCTTGAGTAAAACCTGGATCCGCATTGGTCTGGAGGGACTGGTTGGATGACTCTTTTTTGACACAGCTTTCTTATCCCTAAAGCCGCTTCTTCCCTTTGATTGGGTGGAACATCGGGAAGGTTTTTTTGTAGGTTTTGGATGGCAGGATAGAGGGATATAGATTGGATCTGGAGATTATTCTGTGCACCCATCAATTGTTTGCAATAGAGCACCTGGAAGTTTGGTGAAGAGAAAAATGAGCCCCTACTGCTTCCAGAGGAAAGCAATCAGGCAACGCTTCAGGAGCATTGATAAGACCACAAAGAGAAGGAATCCCTGGAGTTTTGGTTTTGGGGACCCCCTCTGCCCCTAAAGGGGCATCTTCCACCATTGGAATCCCCTCTGTCTCTGGGGGAATCCTCGCCACATGCATTATGGAAAGGGCCTTGAGATTTCTTATGCCAGATTTTTCCACTCCTCTGGTTCCTGGAAAAAGAAAGTTGAGGTTTGGAAAAACGTAGGCCAATGGCAGGCAAAGTCTTTCCATCCTGCTCGCACCTGGCCAGCGTGTTCTTCAATTTAGAACCAAATAGGGAAGATGGTTCAATAGGGGCATTCAAAAAGGAGGACTTGAAGGAGTCTGTGAGGTCACAGATGCGCATCCAGGCATGACGCCTTATGACTATGCCTGCACCCACAGCTCTAGCCGCCCCTTCAGTTGCATGGGAAAGCAGCCTCAGGGACAAATTGGAAATAGATTCAAGGGTGGCAAATTGAGATGCAACCCTGTCCCGTGCCCCATCAGAAACTTTACCTGTGAGGGCTATAGAAAGTTCAGTAATTAAATCTCTCGTGAAATGTGCCAAGCAGTTCAGGGACCTGACAGCAAAGGTCGCTGAAGCAAAAACTCACTTTCCAAACCTGTCCACAGCCCAGGACTCTCTGTTGGGTGGGTGAACAGTAGGACTTTCTTCCACTAGATCCTTTTTAGTAGCCGGCAACACCACCATAGCATCAACTGGCAAACCTCTAGACCAGTGGGGATGCTCTTCTGGGGGGGGGATCTTATTGGGTATCCGGGGAATGGCCTCAATAGAGTCAAGGTTCTGCCAAGCATGCTGCATGACAAGCTGGATTAATTTGCCAGCAGGTGGGGTCACCCAAGAGGTAGAAGTCTGGGAGCGAAAAGCCTGAAGGGAGGTGGACTCCTCCGAGGAAGGGTTAGAGGGCTTCCAGCCACCCACCTGTTTTAATGTTTCCAGGATGTCTCTGAAGGAGACATCATCCAGGGGTGACTGTGGGGACCCATCCCCATTATTGTAGTCCATGTCCTCAGTCAAAGACTCTTCAGGAGAGTCAATGTGCTTCCTCTTGCATGCCTTCTTCTGAGGAGGTTCCTCAGTGGGAATAGCTGAGGAAGACTCAGAGGGATGGGTACCCCAAACTGGGATTTCCTGAGGCTTCTCCTCCCAGTGTCCTGGGGAGGTGGCTCATGGTAGTTGTACCTCAGAGGGAGCAAGGTGAAGTTCCGATGTCAGAGGGTTGCTTCCCAAAGCAAGCACCCTCTCCATCACCCAGAAAGTAGGCCCACCTGAAGAGGAGTGGGAGCCTGGAACTGAGAAAGACAACCTTGGAACAGGGGTCTCACCCCGCTCCATCGGACCCACTTCTGGGGATGGAGCCTCAAGCATCATCGGGGCAGACATTATCCCTGGATCTGAGGACGAACCGATAAAGCACTCAGAACCTGGACTGAGGACTCTGCCCCCCCAACCATGAGTCTGAGGAAGGGATGGTTCCAGTGGAACCAAAAACCAAAGGGGTGACCCTAAAGCCTCAGTGGCAGTCACTGTCAGTGCCAAGGAGTGGGGTTCCACAAAGGACGTCAGAGCAATGGGCTTCAGAACTGATGGATCCGAAGGAGGAGTATACGTTGAAGTCCTGGGAGAGATAGACCCAAACTCCAAAGGGGGGTGAGTCTTAGGAACATTTGGTATCCCTCTGGCCATCAACAGCTGATCCAACAGGTGCACCACATCAAATTCGGAAAGACTCCTGGTGGACCTCATGGACACTCCTGAAGGGGAGTTGGGTTGGTCCAGAAAGGGGCTGTACATCTGACCTAGGAATGGATCCAATGAAGGGGAGTATTAGGTCCATGGTGTCTGAGCTAGTGGCACCGTAGTCTCTAACTTGGAGACAGGTACTAAAGGAATCAGTGGAGTAGAAAAGAGACTCTGTGCTAAAGAGGCACTCAGAGTCAATGTTATCGGGTCCAAAGGAATTGCATGGGTCAAAACCACTTTCGGTGTGGTCAAAGGCAAAGTCGTTGCCATAGCTGTTGTCGAAGATAAGGTCGGTGCCATAGCTGAAATGAAAAGCAAGGTCGGTGCCGTAGAGGTCAGTGCCGAGGGTGGCACCGATGTCAAAAATGCAGTAATGTCCATCACTTCGGTCAATGTACCAATTGGAGCAGAGCTCGGAACAATAGTAGTAGTAGTAGTCGGAGCTGAAGTAGGAATTCTATGCTGTGAGGAAGATATGTGGGCCTTATGTTTGTGTGTCTTACTCTTATCACCAGCTGGTGAAAAGGGATCAGAATCAGGATGTTTCTTGTACTTTACTTTAGAGGTTGAGACCTCCGACACAGAAAGGGCCACTGAGGAAGAAGAAACAAGAAGGCCTTTCAGAATCAATTTATTTTTCCTTTCATTCAGCATCCGCTGACTGAAACTTTGACAAATCTGGCAAGGAAGTTTAACAGAGAGGTGAGAAATCCCCAGACAATAAACACAGTCGTCATGAGAGAAGCTGTTTGGGAGTTTACTATTCCAAGAGGTGCAATGCTTAAATCCCAAAGTCCCTTTTTTGTCAGACATTTCCATACACACACAAAAAAGTTAATAAAACTTCTAAACACCTAAAAAAAGGGTAAGAAAGGAAGAAGAGAGGGAAAGAAGATACCAATGATGGTATCAAGCAATACCACAAGGGTAAGGAGAGGGCATACCAAAGATGGTAAAAGAATTACCCAATGGGTAGAGCTATTTAGGAGGATATATTAACAGTAAAAGAGTGAAAAATAAGAGAAAAATATTAAAAATACACAAGTATCAAGAAAAAATAACATTTAGCTTGAGAGCTCAGTGAAACGCTGCTATACAGCTATGTGGCAAACGAGATCTGAGGTAACAGAAAGAAGGGCATTGTGGGTAGTAGCTTAGTTCGAGAGTTTTTGGTGTACACGAGCTTGGTATTAGTCTAACACGGTTCCAAGGGGCTCAGAACTGAACCTATCAGTGACGAATGGGAAGAAGATTAACAACATCAGATTAACTCTTTATTTATATCTCTTTTAAAACTTAAAGAGCTCTCTGGTTATAGCACCAGTGTTTTGTCAAGTAGCAGCCTTTACAACTTCATTAAATGTTTTACCATTGACATAATCCCATTGACTTAGTTAAATCCTGCTGGTGGGCATTCTGTCCACTAATACTAACTTCATAGCCAGCTTTCTGCACCTACAGTTTCCATTGCTGCAGGAGGGGTGGGGCCTAATCATCCTTAGCTGTGTGGGGGCCCCACAAAATCTATGGCTGGTTGGGGATGTGAAGATAGGTGAAGGCTGCCAGCCTAGACAGATAGAATTTTGCAGATAATTCTGTCATTTGTAAATATTAATATAAGCCACAGGCTTGTTCTCGTTAATGGGAAAATGGTGTTAAATGTGGAACTGCAAAAATGTAACAACAGTGCACTCTGCTGTAACAAAGTTGATAAGTCAATTGTTTGTTGTCAAAACTCGAAGCTGCAATGTCTAGTTAAAGGCATTCTGCCTATTGTTTTGAGCCCAGAGTTAATAGCTACAATTTGCATGCATAATTTCTTTTATTGCTCTGGTTCCTAACCAGCTGCAAGATCAAAAGGGCTATTAACCTCTGAGAGTCTGTTAGTTTGGGAACCAGAATGAAATGATGTAATCTGAAATGAATCAGTGGTACTGGCTTATCAATTTAAGGACAGAAAGCAGGACAGCATTCACCACTCTGCCTGTGTCTATATGTGAGTAGGATTTTAGAACTGTGTTTTCTCTTCTATATAGCTAGAAAATAGGAAGATTAGACTAGTTTGTTTTTCTGTCATGTCAGAACTTTTCTACTGTGTTATTTTAAGTATTTCTCTGTGATCTCTGAACTCTTGACTAGCACTAAGAAGTATTGTCTTGTATTTTCTTTTATTATTAAATATTTTTTAAACCTTTCAGCTGTGGCTGTTTTGTGTAGAGATAATTTAAGCTCTAAGAGTACATTGCATGTATATAGTGATACTGTAATAAGACACTCCAAATAAGTCTTGACTGGTTGCACTTATCATTTGGATAATAATATTGCACAGTATAATTGGATACCCTTTCATAAGGGCCTTTGAGTAGCTGATAAATATTAGCTGGGTGGTGGCAGTGATTTCTACCGTATAGTCGGGGTAAAAGGGGCACAGCTGTTGAACTTGTGCCATCCTTCCCCAGGAGTGTCTGTGTGGTTGTATAAACTCTTGTCTCAAAGTGTGTGTGTGTCAGCTACTTGGGCAGAGACACAAAGCACTGGTTGGACAGAGAGGGTGCTGGAGGTTTTAACTTGCCCACTAGGGTGAGATCTGGACCCTATAGCTGTGCCAGTGGGGAGTCTTACTGGGGACCTGGAGAGAAAGGGAGAAACCAGCCCCAGACCGACTGTGATCTCTGTGTGCTCTTAAGGAAAATTTTACTTTACTGTTTGTGTATTTATTATCCTTTCCCTATATGGATGCCCCTCACTGGTGTTAGTGGTGAGGATTGAGGCTCCTTGATTGCTGGGCAAGTGCATGGGCATCACAGGGGAAAAATGAGGAAAAAAAAGATGATTCATTTTCCAGTTATGCTCTTTATCAGAAACAGGATAAAGCTTGTAATCAGTGGATGGATGTGAACAAAGTCAGCACTAAAGTTCAGCCACTCAGAGGGATTGATCTCAGTGCATACCTTGGATTTTAAGAAGATCTGTTTTTTCCAGTCTTCACAAATGGTTTTCTCTTTGATGGAGTTTTATAAATGCTGGCATAACACCAGATACTATAACTGTCAACTTATTTGCTCAAGAATTCTGGGCAAAGCCAAAAATAACAGCAGAATAAAGGCTCAAAAACACTTTTAAATATTATTTTGACTCAGATGAAAAAGTTAATAAAATAACACATTTTGCATCAGCTTGCATTTTTTGGACAGTAGCAATTATGGAACTCTGATGCCTGGATTTATTGACTGTCGGTAATTCTGAATGATTTACCAGCAAATCAAACTTTGTTTACAAGAGACAGAACACAATTATGTTGCAAAATCAGGGATGTTCTATGAAATCAGAGACAATGACAGGGATACATTACTCCTCAATGAAGTAAATAAAACTGTCTTACCCCTGCTGTTGTTTGATGACTGCTAAACAACAGCCACTGATCTGGTGTGGCAGTACCATTGTTGTACAATGTGTGCATGTTGCAATATAAGAGTAACAAGGTGCCTATAATTTATTCCACTTTCTATCACAAACATCATTGACATTACCATTACGCTTGTGTGGAGGGGGGGGGGGGCATGGTTGCAGTGTATATAAGCTTGTTAGCTGGCCATGTTTTCTTTCACTTGCCATCACAAACTTAGACCTTGTGTATGCTAGATGTCTACCTTTAGTGGTATGTCAGGAACAGGATATGTGTGATAGTGAGTGTTCTTTGCTTCTGTGACTCAGTGAGTAGCATTGTCATTTCACAGAGTTTTGCTTTGGTTGAATTTTTGGATGTGACTTTTTCCGTATGGAGGCTGCATGCACTTCCTGTCTGTATGTGTCTATCCATGTCTTCTGGTTAACCCCAGCACCTCAGAAACATACAATAGGTAAAATAGAATTCCTCCAGTTTCCCTAAAGATGAACTTGCAGTGCATGTGTATGTATGTGCTGGTCTATAAGTGTAAAAAATATCACTGATTTTTACCTGTGAGTATAGACACAATAATGTCAAGTACAAACATAATTATTCTGGATAGCAGTAAAAAAATGCAGTTAACAAGTAATTATATTTCAAACATAAGCCATAAAATACATCACAGAACATTCCAACACATACAGCTTCTATGGGCCTGGTGGTCTTCACATCCCAGACTGTACAAATGGATTTTGACATGGACTTAATGTTGGCCTCAGCTGCACCCATTCTAAAATCATCCCTTCTCGAAGGTGTGTACAGAGGGCTGCTGTAGATTGTTTGGGGGGCTGGTGACGGAGTGGTCATTACTTCCTTAATTTTTATCACAATCAAACCTTAGAGGTGTGCACAGGAGGTCGTTATAGCTTGTGTTGATGCTGGAGATAAGATGGTGATTGTTTCTTTTGCCTTTCTCACAGACCTTGGAAGTGCACAAAGAATGTTACTATAGCTTGTGTAGGGGCAGTGTACTGTCTAGGAGTACTGTCTAGGAGGAACAAAGTGAAATATATTATTGTAATTATTATCTTTTCACTTTCCTCTCACACATATCAGGCACATATACAGATGGCTGCCTTTGAGAGGTAGGGGTGAGGAGTGAGGAGGCATGCTATGTGTATGTATGACAGTGGCCACTTGAACATCTGCTTTCATCCCAATCTAACACCAGAGGAATCACGTGCAGTGACTGCCTTTTTTTTGGGGGGGGGGGGATAGTATTCACAGATAGGATTTGTATATCCTTCCAACAACTGTCTTGTCAGTTTATTGTAAGCTACTCTTTTGTCAGCTTTGAACATTAAGCCTTGGGCACAACATATGTCTTCCTTGAAAGAAGAAAATAAGACAGAAATAATTTTCTTACCCATGATTTTTTTTTGTTTAGGCTACCATTGGTGTACAAGCTTGGCAAAATACTGTAAAATGTATCCCAGAGCATCTATAGCCCTATGGTTTCTGAAGGGCCTGGCTTAATTGAGTTATTTCCTAAATGGTTATTACTGTACTGTGTTGGTCAGAAAAGATATGTTGAAAGGATGCAAGGAAAAGTAAAGCTGAACATATATGAGAAAAGGAAGAAAAAAGTAATGTGTATGCTGTGAGAAGCCTAGGATGGGGGCAAACCAGAGGATAGTACTAGAGGATGTGTGTGTGAGAGGGTGTAAATATAGGCAGTGCCTAGGACATAAGTCCAGCTCTGTACAGAGAGCTGTTGTAATGTATCATTGTTCCACCTAAATGCCAGTAACTGTGAATGTCCCTTTGTGAGATAGGCCAGCATAGTGGGATACAGAGACCTGTTGTGATGTAAGAAGAATGCAACTACAGTTCAGTCTGTGCTGCTACTTCTAAAACTCTGAAGCATGAACTGAAACATTGGAGTGGTGGCATGACAGGGTGATACTTAAACTGAAGTGTCCAGGGTCCCTCAAATTGATATTTGCCGGGGGCCCCCAAAATGCTAACAAAGGCCTTGGGTGGTTGGAGGCCCATTTAGAATTGAAACATCTAATGCTTCTGACACCATGCAGATGAACTCATTGAAATTAAAAATGACAGTGATTTGAAGGCATCATTCACACACCTCCTGAAGTTATTAGAAATCGGTTTTCCCAGACTCTGTAAATGATTCTGCAACCTGTTTCAACAAAAATATCAGTAATGTAGCCATATCTGGCAGATGATGGTCTGACATTCATTTCACTTTTTGATACTATATATTTCTGTGAGTAGCCCATGGAAGAAGAAAGTGAAATATAAATAAGGATCTGACCTCACAGATGCATACCTCACAGGAGCAATTTGCAATGCTGCCTCAGATATTGCTGCAGACATACAGCATATGCTGTAGCAAAAATAATGCAAGATGTGCCACTATGTGCAATTTGCTGGGATATGTTATGTAAGCAGCTGATGGTATTGTGGATAATTGTTTGTTATTGTTTGCCTTCTGAACCTTGGCTCGAGATGATTGTCACTATTGAAACCCCATGTGCAAAATTTGAAAAAGGGGTTGAGGATGGATGGATGGATTGTTTGCCTTATGAAATCATATTGTGTGTGTGTGTGTGTGTGTGTGTGTGTGTGTGTGTGTGTGTGTGTGTGTGTGTGTGTGTGTGTATATATATATATATATATATATATATATAATTGAGGTATCTGTTGTGAACTTTTTCTTTTTTGCAAAATCATTTCCCTCCAATGTTCACAGTTCTGGCAAGGAGTTGCACCATAAGGCAACTTTTTTGCACACAAATTACAGTTTGCTACATGCAACTTACTTTCCCCTGCACCATTACAGGAAGTATTTGCACAGTTGTGGCAAGTATACTATTTTTCTTTTATATCTTACTTCACTGTTGCCTGCAAAATCCTTTAATATGGATTTGCATAGTTATTGCGAATTTCATGCACATTTATGAAAAGAACACTGTTTGATGTCCTTAATAGTTTTCTATTTTTACTTGTTCTAGTTAATAGCATAAGGCTCAGGGAAGTTATTCACGTCTCTGTTCTTCCCTCCTCCTTGACAAAAACAGCACATGACTTTATGTCTTAGTTTGAACTTGGTCGACTTCTTCGAAACAGTCACCAAGGCCATTGATGAGGGAAAGGCAGTCCATACAGCCTACCTTGACCTTGCAAAGGCTTTCGACACAATACCCCACTTGGGTATTGTAGAAAAACTTACCAGCTTAAATGTAAACCCATATGTCACAAGATGGGTTGCAAACTGGCTTAAGGACAGAACCCACAGGGTTAGAGTTGCTGGCGCTGTGTCAGACTCCAAGCCGGTCACAAGTGGTGTCCCACAGGGCTCGGTCCTTGGCCCCCTATTGTTTGGCATCTACTTCTCAGAAGTACAGGCCAACATGGGAGGACTTTGGCTGACAAAGTTTGCAGACGACTGTAGTGGAAAGTGCATCGGACACGGATATCCTTCAGAAGGGACTCACGGAAACAGATAGCTGGTGCCAGAGCCATGGCCTGAAGTTAAACTCCAAAAATGTATAGTCATACCCTTCGGGAAAAACAAGGTAACCCCAAGCTACCATATAGGTGGCAATCCACTAAGCACAGAAGAGGTTATCAGGGACCTGGGGACCCAGGTTGACAGTGGCCTTTCTTTTGACACTCACATTGCTAAAGTGGTTAGAAAGACCTTCTACATTGCCCACCTGATCATGAAGGGATTCACATCCAGATCTAGTGAGGTCATTGTTCCCCTGTACTCTTCACTTATCAGACCAATGATCGAGTACAATGCCCCATTCGGGATGTATCTCACCCGACATCTGCAGCAATTGGAGAGACCCCAAACGTTCCTCACCAAAAGGATAAAGGGACTCCAAAATCTGTCATATGCTGCCAGATTGAAGAAACTCCAGCTCTATTCAGTCACATACCGTCTGCTCAGAGGTGACATGTGCCTGACATACAAGGCCATGTCCAACCCGGAATTAATGGACATGCTCCACCTCAAAAAATCCAAATCCACCAAAACCACTAGAGCAAGCGACTTAAACCTTAGCACGGATATAAATAGGACGTGCTGGAGGGATAGATTTATCACTCAGAGACTCCCTATGCTGTGGAATAAAATCCCGGTTCGTGTGAGGCAGAGCACCTCGCTGACTCTGTTCAAGAGAAATCTAGACCTGTGGATGGGAGATCGTAGGTTTACCCCGGGAATCATCTCTGTGTCACTGCTGGACAGAGGCACAACAAACTAATGGGCACAGTATTTTTTCATATAAGGGGTGGCGTAAGACACAAAAATTTGGGCTAGGCTTATAAATGCCTTAGGGCAGATAGCCTAGTATAAACCTATGAACCTATGAACCTATGGCCATTCAAGGCAGTTAAAGGTTGAATAATAGCCATGTGCCTCCCACCTCCACATTTTGCCAAATTTTGCATGTGAAATCCAAACCAACAGAGTAAAACATCAGTGATCAAGGATAAAAAGCTGAGCTTACTGTTTTTGAACATATCTCTCTGCACATTGAAGTGGGCACTGAGTGAGTGCACTAAGTGACCAAAGCCATCTGTTTGGGGAGACAAGACGAGACAACCATGTGTGTGTGTGTGTGTGTGTGTGTGTGTGTGTGTGTGTGTGTGTGTGTGTGTGTGTGTGTGTGTGTACCAGGATCTATTTTAAAAAGACGAAGATCAGAACACCGATGTTCATTTTCCCGAGACTGAAAATACTGAAACCTGACATACCCGAATGTTAAAGCTTTCCCAGGGTAAGTAAACACTTGCCTAACATGCTCTTTTCTCCACAGTAGTGCAATCCTGAAGCTGGTATATATAGTTGGGGGTTAATTACTTTGGTGTGTATTTAGTTTAAGTTTGGGCAAGTGTTTGCTTACCCTTGGAAAGCTTCAGCATTCAAGTATGTCAGGTTTCGGTATTTTCAGTCTTACGAAAATGAATGTCAGTGTTCTGGTCTTCAGTTTTTTAAAGAAGATCCATACACACATCTGTATATATAAGTTAGGGATTCAGTTGAGTCTTGAGGCAAGATGTGTCAGTTTTCTTTGAACCATAAATCGGTGTAATCATATATATATAACTGGCAGTTGGTACAGAGAATTAAGGCTACGGGTTGTTAATGAGCTGATTCCTGTCTCCCAGGTTGGATTCTGTTGGATTCCACTGTCCTCCTTCAGAAGTTCGAGACTTAATAATGCAAACCCCAAAACTACAAAAATGTAAGTGCAATGTAATGCAACTAAAAGACATAACTTTGAAAATCATTATTTCCTATTTAAAAGTTGGAAAAACTCTCAGTTTATGTTTGTTTAACTCAGAGGGAAATTGTTTCTTAAATATTCACTGTTAAACTATATTGTTTAGATCTCAAAATATTGGTTTTATAATTCATCAATAAGAGTGCAGTAACCCTTATAAAAAAAAATTGCAGTTTTATAATCATCCCTCAAACTAATGACAGCTGTAATGCCACACAAAATCTACATAACTGAAAAAAGAACAAAGAGATAAAAGACAACCTTGCAACTTTTGGACACTGTTTGAGCAAAGTTCTTGCTTGCAAACTGATTTTTTAATTAAGCAGAATGAGATGAACAAGGGATATTTTTGCAACAGACTTGTAGAGATCAACAGTGTATATTTATGATGAACAACCAAATCAGTTACAATCTCCTTTTTCATATGTGATAATCTCTTTGTGGGATTAAAGTGTTAATGAAACAGACGTGTTTCCATTAAACCTTATTAAGAAACCTGCATAATTTGCAGAGAAATAGTGAATATACATTTTCTTGATTTTTGCTACAGAATCCTGCCATTTCTGCTTAAGCATTTTTAGATCCATTGATATTTCAGTTAGTTACTTTAATCACAAGGTAGTTAGGGGGAAAAAAAACAATGTTTGCTGTAAGATACATTAACATAGAAATTCATGAACGAGAGTATCTCCTCCTGCAGACAGTTCCCTGTTCCTTCTGCTTCTTTGTACTGCTGCTAAGGATGGAAATGTTTAGTGGTCCACATTTTAAAATATCTTTAGCTAATGTGTTTTACCTGTCTCAAACCCCAAAATTAGTGTCACCAATTTATTCAGCTGTTCACATGCCCAGGATATCTGTTTTTTTCTTTTATTTGTTGCACTTTATAGTGTCCTAATATTGTCTCACCACTTTTCAAAAACTATAATACAATAAAACTTTCCTTTATGTCCCCAAAATAATAATCACATAATTGCCACTGACATGATCTCAATAAAATTGCTGAGCAAAAGAAAAACATAATTTTCTAATTTTCTGTGCTATTTCAATCCTTTACCCATAGTCCTCGTACTCTGTACTATTTATTTATCAGCACAGAATTTTAATTAGCCTGGTACTTTATAAGAGCAAGACGGATACTAATGGAATGGTATTAGAGATAAGATTCACTCACTGTGTTTTGGAACATATCTAGGTAGTTGCACCATTTAACCATTCACAGTATTGTCAGCATTTCACTGTAATTTGTTGCAGTATCAAATAATCACCATGATGTGAAAAATTGAACTCTGGCAGTGTGCTATTTTCTCATTAACGGTGTTGTGCTAATTTGCAATAATATGCCACAATATTCTTCAGTATCTACATTTTTACTAATAAAGCAGTAGACCCATAAACAGCCTGCTGTCCTGGGATATAATTTAACAATAAATCGTGCAATGTTGTTTGTAATGCGGAGTTCAGCCATAGGTCACGAGTTTCTGGTCAGCAGATGAAACTTGATAGACCAAAGCCAACTGTGGATACACCTGACTTGTATGCAACACAGGCAAAATATATTGCTATTATAAAATGGCACTATTTAAAAAATGTCTTAATTTATGTGTTTCATTTTTTTTTTAAATATTGCTAATATATATTTTTTACCGAAAATCCTGGCTCAGCATTAATCGTAATTATGAGTGAGCATTGCCATCTGCTGGCTAACTTAAACTACTGTAATTTGATTTCTTGCCACCGAATTCCATAATGTTCACATAATCAATCCAAACAAGTATGATGCAGTGACCTGATTACGGTGTTGGGAATAAGAATCTATATGCATGCATGCAAATGCAAAACTCCATTTTTGCTGTGTGTATGCATTCAAATTATATTATAAATTAATTGGAAAGGACAACGTTCACATAGTTAATGGCAACCCATACTGCATTAGAGGTAACAAAGTGAAACATTCTGCAGAAATATTGATCACAAAGGCTGGTCCCTGCATTCCTTTTAGAAAGAAAAGTAATTTGATGTGTCTTAGTGAAACTTATTAACTAGCCCTAAGGTATTATAGTGGCTGTATGCACTACTGCAAAGTTGTGTAACATTTCTAGAATAAAACAGTGACATGAAAACATTAAAAATAATTAGTCTAGTATGCAAACCCAAAACAGGGAATGCTTTCAGGCACATTTTTTATATTAACTCAATTCAAAGGTATTAGTCCTTCTTGCTGTAAATAATTCATTGCCAACATACAGAGGGTGATGTGGAACCATAAGAAATCAGGATGTGTTATCAACAAGCGCTAGTATTGCTTTACTTTGATAGTGCTGCACTTACTTCTTCTTCGGATAACAGTATTGAGATTTTGTTAGAAAAATTACATTTATTATTAGAAGAGTTCTGTGGGTAATTTCTCATTTTAGTGCTAGGGAAAAAAATGGCATTCATATTTCTTTCTTCATTATACACAGCAATATGGATTTTAATGTGGCTACTCGACTTCTTTGTGATGGCGGGGTGTGATTTATAACAGGGACTCTGATTAACATTCACCAACTGGAATTCACATTTTAGAATATATGCTTAAACTATATAATACAAAAATAGAGTTAGAAAATACTATGTGTGTCAACTTTACTTTGAACTGTCACATGTAAACCTAGTACTAAAATGAGACAGAACTCAAGGGTTATTCCTTTAAGGACATCCCTGCTGTAATTTGGAAGAAATAAAAATGAGTTTGTAGCATATGTCATTGTACTCAAATACATCAGCTGTTGACAGAACTCTCAAATGCCCAGATTTTTCCTTCCTGTATTTGGTCTGTTCCTCATAAAATTTCTGGTTTTCTAGAATATCACTGAGGACTGAAGTCGCTAAATAATGACATATGTTTCAGTTATAGATTATATATCCTTAAGACAAATGCATGCTGATACAAATTCTGTAATTCTAGAAACATTTCAGTGTGTAAAATATATCCCTATTTTTGGGCCTTTACCCCACTATTATTTTAGGCTTGATCCAGATTTCTTGCACTAAGAAGTTGAGAGATACGGTGCTGAACGCAGCAACAATGACTTTCATGAAAAATAATAATTTTATTCAAGTTATAAGAACAGAGATACAGCACACTTACACTTTATGTCTGTTATTTAATATGACATTATAGCAAGATACATGAGCAGCAGTTTTATATTGCAGAAGTAAAATGGTATGAGCAAAAGTTTATATACTAGTTTGTATACTTAAAGAAAATGTGTTTCTTTGTCATATAAATAAACATATACAGAACATGGTCAAAATGCATTTTGTTGTTTTACAGAAAGGTGAAGAGTCATTATCAGAGCACCAACCCAGGGACTGCATGCATGTCTGATCCTGCATACAGAATTTCAGAACTGACTACTGAGGTAATAATTCTGGCCTTAACAAAACTCATTTCGGCATCAGCTAAAGATGTTTTCTGCCATTGTTCATCAAAATGCTTTGCAGCGCAAGTGAAAGCACACTGAAGCAGCGACGTGCTCAACCTGAGTAGGCACATGCTGAAAACTTCAGTAATAGTTTAAAGTGATTAGCTGATGATTTATAACTTACCTGTGCAACACAGCATTTCTGCCCATTGACAAACATTTTCTTATTATTATTATTCTTCTTTAAGACAAAAAATATTAAAAACATGTTTTTTTGTTTACATTGATGCCACTGAGTAAAACTAGTAAACTCTAACCTCAGTGAGATCAATTTATGAAAAATGTGTGTCATGTCCATAGACTTTAATAGCCACACCATCACATATATTCAAAGGTGCTCCATTAAAGTCTACGGATGCAATGCACATTAATCTAAGCTGATGTTAAGACAGAATATAGTAAATGACCACCATGGTGAACTTTGCCCTTTTTTCCACTACAGTGTGATCTTGGAGTTGGTATATTTAGTTGGGGGAGTTGTAGGGGCATGGGGGGCAGGTTTGATTTGCTTTGGTTCATTTTTTTTTTCATGGTGGCCAAGTGGTTGGTTTCCTGGAGTACAAGTTTGGTGATCTGGGTGTTCGTTAAAATAACTTTTTGGCAAAGTCATCTCGTGAATGCAATTTTTGGGTAAGTGAAAATTCAATAATAAAAAGTAGACCCATATATCACTGATTTATCATCTTAGCTTATTTGAAAAACTACTGTTTTCTTAGCTTTGAGCATTAAGCTTTAGACACAACTTATTTTTCCTAGAAAGAAAAAAAAAATAATACTAAATATATTTCCTTAGTCCTAATTTTTGTTCAGGTCATAATTAAATCTCAAGATTGTAAAAAAAGTTCTAAGATGCTCCTCACACCATCTAGTGCTCCAGGACATTTTGGCTTAATTCAATTACAACAGTCTTAATTACAGAAAATCCTTGGCAGTTAAGATATGCTAAAAGCAGGGGAGAGCAAAGAAGTAAGACAAAGCATGAAAAAGCAAGAAAGAAGTAATCTATCTTGATGGTATGCAGCTAGTGTGATAGGAGAAACAAGAAAATGCACTGGAGAAATGCAGGAGGGACTAGTGGGCATCAGGGCAACAGGGGGCTCTTGGAGTCCTTTGTCTAGAGCCCTGTTTTACCTAAGGCTGGCCATGTTGATTGCAGCCAGCCATTTAAGGTGTATATAATGTCGCCGAAACAGCATAAGAACGAATGCCATTTTAGCAACACATAAACTGCGAAATACAATGAAAGCCCAGGTCAGCAATTTTTTTCCTAGGGAAAAAAATCGCTTGGCTGTTGCCATGACATTGCCCTTTACCTCACTGTAGTGCGATCTCTGAGTTGGTATATTTAGTTGGGAGGTGGGGGGGAACAGCCCCCCACACTGGGGGGTGGGGGGATGAAGTCCCACAGTTTTAAATGTTTTAAATTGTGTGTCGTGTCTTGTTAGTCTACTGATTTTTTCCCTAGGAAAAAAATCGGTGACCTGGACTTTCACTGTATTTGTATTTTGCGGTTTATGTGTCGCTGAAACTGCATTTTTTCTTATGCCATTTCGGCGGCATAATATAATCAATAAAGTGGCTATGACAAGTGTGTACATACTGAGGCAGCCTACGGATGAAAGTGAATGACCCCATCTGTTTGATTACAGGTAATAGTCTTTAATCTGTTGTAATAAAACCCCTCCCCCATTACATTTAGCCCCACCCACCCAGTTCCTTCCTCCAGCCCCTCCCTGCTTTGAAGTCACCAACTGCCACTGTGCTCTTATAAACTTAAATAACATACCCCTCAGCCGTGTGTAATTTTGCAAAATTTGTAAATTAGTGTTTTCTGGCAAATCATTGAGATTTCAGTTTCAGACTTCATATCATCAGAAAATACATGTCAATACAAAGCCTATTATTCTATTAGCTTCATACCACCTTTATTTTTGGCTTTAGAATTCTTGCACAAGAAGGTTAAGAGGAATGCTTAGAATATTGCTAGAATAACATATTTTTCATTAACATGTTTTCTTAAGAATATGAACTGTGAAACTCAAATGTGTATCACTATTAAGTAAATTCAATCCTCAACAATTTACCATTAAAGGAGAATTTTTATGAGGAATAAAAATGTGATGCAAAAATGTAAAAATTCTGTGAAATTCTGTGCGGTTCAGAGTTATACTTCCGCAAAGCAGGCCTGTTAAGACAACTGTCTAACTGGTCAGTGCAGGCAAAGATTACTGATAACATTACTACCTTTACCTTTGGGGTCCCTGGGTACACTTTTTCCAAAAAAGTTGTGAGGTGAGCTAGCCAATAAAGGACATGCTCCAGCTAGCACTAGGGATTTTAAGAGAGGAATCCAGATGCTCCTGCATAGTGTGGTCAGAGGTTGTTAATAATGCATGTTAGTTCAAATTCTCTTAGTCTGTTATAAGTCAATAGCTGGGTTTTGATATATAAAGGTGTCCCTGATTCATTGCTTATTTGTCTGATTATCTTTGGCTTTGTCTACAATTATCAGTATAAAAAGTGGAGAGCTTTGCTGTAATGAGTGAAGTGCTGAAATATAGGATCAGAATGCCGGGGGGGTGCTAATTGAGACTTAAGACCAGTTGTTAAGTTAATTACTTATTTACTTTAGTGAAGAGTTGAAGTGCGGGTTGGGTTGTTGTGCTCTTGTTAGGTGGCCTGTCTCTTCCCTTTTTGCTGAGGTGCTCTTTTGGTGTTCTCAACTTCTGGCAGCTGCACAGTGCCTGATTTCTCCAAGTCCTATCCTAAGTGTAGGAGAAAACTTGTCTTCAGCACAGATAGGTAATTGTCTGCTGCAGAGAAGAGAAAGACTTGATGCCAAGGCAGACTGAGATCTTGAACATTAAAGAACAGAAAAAATAATTGCAGGCTTTGCAGCTGCAACAGTGCACAAGTGCCCATGCAGTGGAATAGGGTTATCTTACGATTTCACTAGTAAGGTTAGTCCATTTTTTTATTTCATTTACTGTTGTCAAAAATGCAAAGTGCCACAATAAGTGGGAAGGGCTTTTAGGCCTATGATTTTTGTTTAGCAAGAGAGATTTTTGTAATGGGTATAGACTAAGAGCCGGATTCACAAAGGCTTGCACGGAGTCTAAGAGTAGAGTAAGACTCCATGCAGCCAATATGTCTGCCGAGCGATCCAGGAACAGCCGGCAGGGGCATGCAAGAGAGCTCCTAAGACGACTCTTACACGGACAGGGTTAGGTTATGCAAATTACCTCATTTGCTGCCAAAAGCTATGCAAATGAGGTAAATTTGCGATCAAGGAAACCCTAACCTGTCCGAGTAAGAGTAGTGTTATTTGCAGAAATGTACTCCGTTGTCAACGGAGTACCATTCTGCAAATAGCAAAACGGAGCCGTGACAGCTCCAAATAAAGGATGCATCCAGTTGAGGAAGCATGCCAATGGCCAAATATATGGCCATTGGCAATTTTTCCCATTGCAAAATAAAAAAAAAATGTTTTTTTTACCTCGATCTCCAAAGTTTAAGAGTAGCCCAGCACCGCGCAAAAGTGCTGCACTCTAAAAACCATGAAAAAAAAATAAAAGCCACAAATACGGATTTTATCCAAAATATTCAACTGCCATGCAAGTGAATGGCAGGCTGAAGACAATATGGCTACTGAGTAGAGGTTGCTAAGGGGGGAAGCTCAGTCTAAGAGATGTAACCAAGCATTAGTAGGCAATCCTATGCAAATGAGGGTAAGGATAGTGAATCCCAATTTTACATGGCATATGAGCAAAGTCTGTGGAGTGTAAGAGTAGGATAAGGGGAGTATCAGAGTAGAAGATAGGTGACATCAGGAGGGGGTATATATGAAAGAATGTAAGCTCACTGGAGCAGAGTGGCATGTGTTTGCTGTCAGTTACTCATCACTGGAAGAGGCGTGTCAACAGGTATCCTAGCTAAAGCCAAGAAATTGAAGGTGTATGCCGTGGATAACACTAAAGTTTCTTGTTGAAGTGCCTGCAACGTGTTTGCGCACGGGTGCGCGCCTGTAAATCTGAGTAAGACTGTGTGTGCGGGGGTGCACCTGTGTGCGCGCATTTAAGCCGGAGTAAGAATGTGTAAGGTTGTTGAAATCTGTGTAAGCGCGTTTGCGCCTGTGTGCATGCGTTCAAGCAGGAGTCAGCAAGTGTTAGGCCATGTAAGCATGTGTGCGCGCATGTGAGCTGGTGTGCGTGTGTTTGCGCTTTTTTGTGCGGCGCTGCCCCCTGTGGAAACAGAAAGGGAAAAGGAAGCACAACAAATAGTAGGAAGTTAACCAAGGAGAACTAGCAGAGCTAGCAGGTGAAAACAATCAGAATCAGGCAATTACACAGGCAGTACACTAGCCCACCACAGCCCAGCACTTAAAACTCTGCAGACATCTTTCCACCATGTTTTCCTCAGAGACACTGCAACACTGCAGTAAACTAAGAGAAGTGAAAACTTAAAAAGCTTTACTGAGACAAAGAAATGTTACAGGCTGCCATTGCTGTTATAAGGCAACATATGCAACATGCTGAGGGTGGTGACAATGCGAATGCTGCTGAGCAACCCACAGTGAGGAGACGGAGAACAGTGTACAGGCCCAGGGTAACCTACCAGGGGCTACATGAGCTGGAGATAGTGGAGCTCTATAGAGTGGACAGAAGCCTCATGCAGCAAATTGTTGAGCTATGCAGGCCATGCCTCACACACAGAACCAACAGAGGGGAACCCATCCAAGTGGAAACCAAGGTATGTGTTGGCCTAAGAATACTAGCAACAGGTACCTTCCAGAGACCAACTGGTGATATGATGGGGATTTCACAGGCATCAGCATCCAGGGTACTGCACCAGTTCCTGAATGCCATGTCAGCACATGTCGGTGATCATGTATATTTCCCCAATTCCCATGAGGTATTGGCTAGCAATATGCATCTTTTCCAGCAAATAGTGGAATACCCTGAGGTAGTGGGTGCAATAGACTGCACGCACATACGCATCAAAGCACCAGCTAGTGAGCAGGGTAGGGCCTACTTTAACCGCAAGGGCTTCCCCTCCATCAACTGCCAGGTCGTGTGTGATGCCCCGGACATAATACTGAAAGTGTGTGCTGGCTGCCCTGGAAGCTACCATGATTCCCATATCTGGCATCTGACACAGCTGTACCAGACATTTGCCAGTGGGGACATCCCTCATGGTCACCTAGTGGGGGATGCTGGATATATAGTGGAGCCGTGGCTGATGACACCCATCAGAAATGCACACACACCTGAACAGGAACTCTATAATGAGGCACATGCACAAACATGAAATGTAATCGAGCATGTGTTTGGGCTGCTCAAGTCACGGTTCTGGTGCCTGGACACATCTGGTGGAGCCTTGCAGTACTCACCAACTACATGTACCCAAATGCTACATAATATGATCCTGCGAAAACAGCTGCAGCAGTAGCAGCATAGGGCCAGGACAAACAGCCCCCCACCATTGCCAAGGCCATCACAGGCAGAGCGTGACTCGGAAGAGGAACAACCTGAGCCTGCCCCAGTAGGCAGAAGGAGGCGTTCCCAGTATGCTTTGACCTTGGCAAAGAGGCAACGCATAGCACATACACTGGCTCAGTAGGAACCCTGGAAATGATACCTCTCTCTCTGACTACCACATATAGTAAAAGGGATGCCTAACTTGACACTACCTGTTTTCAAACATGTATAGGGAGTGTACTATGTGCTTCCGACATAAACAGCCCTGCAGCACCACCTGAGGCATGATTTCCATGTTTTAAGCAATATAAAGCAGTGCTAAACAGCTTTTGCCACTATTTAGTATATGTAAACAAAATTGCACACACTAAGTAGCACAACTTTGGGCAATGTTGAGCAATATTGGGCAATGTTTAGCAATGTTGGTTAACGTTGAGCAATGTTGGGCAAGTTCGGTCAAAGTTGGGTATAGTTGAGCAAAAACAGGTAAACATGCTCATATTTACTTTACTGGTCCTTAAGCAGTCTGGTCTACCAGTATGAAAATGTAAAGCAGTGACAGTCCTCAAACCCAGGATACTGTGCACTATAGTCACAGTACTGAACCACTAAATCATGACACTATTTCACTGGTCAGCCTGTATGAAGAAATGTTGACAAGTCTATGCAAAGTGTCTCATGGAAACCCTGCAGGCACAGCATAATACCTGTAGACTTATGACACAAAGGTGAGCCCTGCAGTAAAAATACAACTTGATTTTCAACACACATATAGCATAAATGTTAATATTGGGTGTGTTCACACACGTCAACAAATGTAGTGGACTTCAGACAGCAACATACTGAAAGGTCACACTGGGCATGCTCACACACTTGAATAAATGAGGCAAATGTCAGGCAACAACATACTGAAAGGCCAAACTGGGCATGCTCACACACACTTAGGCCATATCTGAGTACAGCAGTGGGCCACATATATCTGGCAGTTGAATGTGTTAACCCAGAAACCTCTCACTATTCACCAATCCTGCCTTGTGCACACAGTTATATGACAACAGACACATATATAATATATTGGAATCGTGTCATAATCAAATATTTACTACAGATACTTAGGTTGTTCATAAAAAGTGGAAAAGCAAAGAAGATAAAAAAACCTGCAATCAGTATCCTCAATAAACAATGTGCACTTCAAACATTATCCAATCCAGGTTATGGAAAGATTATCTGAGAAGGAGTCCAGACAGAACCCTGACACTTCCTTCAGCTATGTCATAAATAGCAATGTGCACTCATATATGTCCTGAGTCAGGGCCAGCTGTAAATGACTGACAATGCCAACATCCTGTCAGACAGGCCCATACATACATACCCACCTCCCACTGACAAAAGGCCCTATCATCATACCAGGAGATATCACATGTAGAATGGGTAAACAGCTTCTTCCAAAACTGAAAACATGGCATCAATTGGATTTCATTGTTTCCCTATATGTGTCATAAGTGAACTGCAGAAAAAACAGACCCTGCACCTGAACAGTCTGTTGAGCCTCACCCTCTCTACAGGATATGAAACTGTTGAATGGGTTACATTAACATATGGCACACTCCACAACTGTTGGTGCACAACAGACCATGGGAACTATAGTCTTATAAGCCTATGAAGTCTGATCTGCAAGGCCATGGAGTCCATCATGATTGAAGTCATAAACAGAGCTATTGGAAGCCTACAAACACACAACCCTACCAACTTTGGTTTGGTCATGGGCAGAGCATGGTTCCCAAACCTGCTAGACTGTTTGCAAGGCAGCCACCCAGGACATGCATCACTGAAATGAGCTACACACATCCCACATAGACTTTGAATAGCCCTTTTCCAACATCCCAGACACATGTCGTATCCACAAAATCAACAACCTGTGCATACATATGTATTGTCATCTGATGGATTGGCAACTGGGCCACAGATAGATCACACAAGGTAAGAATTGTGGAGTCCTGTTCAAGCTGGTAACACCTGCTGTCCCCCATGGCTCAGTCCTGGGATTGCATAAAACAAAGTGCACACACATTACCATGTCTAGTCTGATGATGTCAACATCCTACAAATATAGCAGGAGAAATAAAAACACCCAGTAAAGCATAAAGCGTATTGTGTTAATGCACATTTCTCTAGTATCATAACATAGTTAGGTAGGGGTTTGAATCCTGTAATTGCTGAGTGTGTGTGTGGGTGTGTGATTTCCTTTGAGAGGAGTGCCCTTTTTGGAGACTAGGAAAACACCTTAAAAGTGGTATATTCCTCTTTGGCAAGTCTGATGATGTCAGTATCCCATAAATATAGCAGTGGAAATAAACACCCCCCCCCCCAGTAAAGCATATAGCGTGTTGTGTTAATGCGCATCTCTCTAGTATCACAACATAGTTAGGTAGGGGTTTGAATCCTGCAATTGCTGAGTGTGTGTGTGTGTGTGTGTGTGTGTGTGTGTGTGTGTGTGTGTGTGTGTGTGTGTGTGTGTGTGTGTGTGTGTGTGTGTGTGACACTGTTGGTCAATGTGTTGTGGGTTTTGCTTTTACTACTGTATGACATATCAGTAAAACAACAGTATGTGCATTGCACACTTCAGGTATCTGTGTGGCAAATACATATATGTACATGTGACCTCAATTAGTCCATAGGTGTGAAGCCTGCTTTCTACATGAATACATCTGTTACTTTTGACAGATTGTGCTGATGCTTCTCAGACCTTAGGTCACATATGTATGTTTGTGACAAGGCCAGCCACTGCAGTGATCTGTGGCCTAGGTCATCTGTGTCACACACACCCATGACAGTTTCTATAGAATAGTGTGAGTGAGGGTTCATGCCTGGGGTATATTTCAGACATGTTCAAACACAACAAAGTCTGTCAATAATGGACATTCATTATAGGTGTACAGCAACTTTGTGGATATGCATACAGACTCCTTATTGCTTATGTGATACACCGAGGGACTACAGGATACCTTTGGAAATGTGAATACCAAAGGACAGATGACATAACACTTGACTGTATGTACACATCGGTACCCGTTCTACATGTTGGGGGCTACTACCTATGTGGTACTGTCGGGATACTATGTTTAGTAAATGTGGATGACTATGCTATAGTTGGCTTATAGCTTTACAGCATGGGTTGGACAACAGGTATCTGTCTGTATGATACCCTTGTGGAGGATAAGTGTCTCATCCGGAGAATGAATTGTTGGCAACTGTATGCATTTCCAGATGTGGACAGACATATCCCTAGTGTGTTTGCTTGTACCTAAGAGGGCTACATGCCAAACAGGAGTCGTCCCAGGAATGGGTGGCGGTCAATACCACTGGTTACTGGTATAGTATAGTACCGGAAGGATCCAAATGCTACTGAGTTTCCTACATCTGTGTGTCAGTTGTCAAGACATCATCTAATGATTGGTTATAGTCAGGCTGTTGAGGTTGTGTATACTACCATAATGCAAACCAGAGACAGATAGTAACAGTATCATCCACAGCATAGTGTCAAACCATGTCATACACACATGTGTACCCAAGTTAAAACATATGTGTAGTAAAATGCATACTGGCCACCAATAGAAACTATGAAGTGTTAACACTGTGTAATACAGGGCATGTCACCCTTCCCATGTGTCCACTATGCACGTACATGCAGACAGTGCACCTCCAGCATGTTCACAAATGTACACCTGCAAATCTGTACTGCACACATCACACACGTACTGTCCACTCACCAACACATGCTGCCAGAACTACACACATCAGCCAAGTGGCACATGGGTGGACAATACATTTTTGGAATTAACACTGGTGTAGACAATACTACACTGATAATCATAGCTTTAATGCATCATGCCTGCTCAGATATACCTACAAGGATATCATTACACTTTACTGTTGACAACATGCTAAAATTGCTACACTGCTATAAAGTCACCCTGTGCATCAGCACCATGTTAGCCTATTCCTGCATCAATGTTACAGATGACAGGAGGTGGCACAGTTTCATCATATGCACAGGGTGTGTTGTTGGTTTGCCAGAGCCCAACACTGACCCATCCAATCGACATGTATGCGTGTGTGTGAGGGACAACAGTACAGCATGGGTCAATATTGATATAATGTGTGTGTGTATGTGTTAGCCCTAGGTGTTTGGTTTATGTGTGTGTGTCTGCATGCACACAGTTCCACCATGTGGCTGCCATATATGGGAGGTTGTGGGACAGCCACAGACTGTACCTGCCAGGCTGTACAGATCACCATCTCTGGCCATGGACACAGTACCTGTGCCTGGCAGGGGTGCCACGGACATTATCGGGTACTAAGCCAGACTAGGTACTATCATCAGAGGCAGAGGGATGTTGACTGGACCCATGTCCCTGCTGGGACTGGCCAGAGCCATGTGCACGTGGTTCATAGGTTCATAGATTCATAGGTAGGCACTAGGCTATTGGCCCTAGGGCCTATATAAGCCTAGCCAAAGATACCCTGGCTTTCGCCACCCAAGAAAATGTTTTTCCTGTGCCACTGTTGAGCAGAGCCACAGAACTGATCCCCGGGGTGAATTTCCTATCTCCCATCCAATCATCAAGATTTTTCTTGAGGAGCGCTAATGAGGAGCTTTGTTTGATATAGATGGGTAGTTTGTTCCAGAGTATGGGAAGTCTCTGGGACAAGAATCTATCCCTCCAACATGTTCTGTTTATTGTGGTGACAAGGTTTAGGTCTATAGACCATGTAGCTCATAGGGATTTCTTTAAGTGGAGCATGTCTAAAAGCTCTGGGTTTGACATAGCTTTGTGCGTTAGTCAGAGATCGCCTCTGAGCAGGCGATATGCAACAGAGTAAAGCTGCAGTTTTTTGAGACTGTCTGCATAGGGCATCTGTTTGAGGCCAGTAATCCTCTATGTGAGGTATTTCTGTGGCCTTTCCAGTTGTTGTAGAAGTCTTGTGAGGTACATACCAAAAGGGGCATTGTACTCTATAATGGGTCTAATGTGTGACGAGTAGAGGGGAACAATGACCTCTTTTTTCCTGAATGAGAAACCTTTTGTGATGAGGTGTGCCACGTAGAAGGATTTCCTGACTAATGTGGCGATGTGATTATCAAAAGAGAGACTATTTCTTCTTCTATGATGGTCTATTGACAGCCCAGTTCCAACATTGCTGGGGCTGGTACTGCCACTACGGGAGCGTCTGTGACTTGTGTGTCGTCCGCGATGACTGCCAGCCGATGATGTTGCTGGCATATGTCCACATCGATATCTCAGCCATCCTGCACTGTCCTGGCACATGGACATGACATTGCGGAGGACATCTAATGTCTCCCCCCCAACGTCTATCAATGACCTCGGTGTAATTACGGACGGCACCGGCAAGGTCACGGATACTGTCATTGATAGCAGTGTTATGGGCCCTCTGCCCCCTTAGTCCCTGTCTGGTGTACCATTCCATACGTGCCTGTGCCTGCATTACAGCTCAGAACATACCTGAGGTTGTGGGGGCACGTCTGCCAGGGGCATTATGACCAGCAGTGCTCCCACGAGAACCCCTGGACATCTGCCTATGTGGTACCATTCCAGGAATCTGGGTATGGCTGCTGTGAGGGGATGCATGTGCCATAGATACCACACTATCCTGGTCAATGTCTACTGTATGCTGTCCCTCAGCTAAGGACATTGGTGATGAGGGATGTATTGGCAGTATGAATGTGCACACAGATGGGGTGGAAAGCTGTGTACTGTCGATTGGCGGCCCAATGACAGACCCTGTCAAACCTGCCTGTGCCACAACACATGTATCATCATTTCCACTGTTTGTGGCAGTGACTTCAGGTTCCCTGCTGCATTCAACCAACACAACCTCAGCACCTGTGAGAGAAAGACAGGAAACACACTTTATAATCTGTACATGATGTTAGCACACATGCACACATGAACACATGCACACATGCACACATGAACACATGAACACATGCACACATGAACACATGCACACATACACACATGCACACATACACACATGCACACATGAACACATGCACACATGAACACAAATACACTACTCACTAAAGTAGACACACACACACACACACACACACACACACACACACACACACACCAACAGCAATCCAGAACATACTCATTAGTGGTTGATGGTGGAGTAGAGTATCACAAGCCAAAGTGTCCTATCACACGTGTTAGCATGCAGGATGGGTGTTGCTCAACAGCATGCAGTGCAAGTGTAGAGAGTCCTTGTTAATAACAGTATACATGTCTTTGATGCATGTGTTTTGTTCAATGATTGGCCTCACCCTGGAACACGATGTGTACATGGACACAACATTGCTGTGCAAGTATTAAATGCTTTTCAATGTCCTGTGCACCATCGCTCACAGGTATACATACCATGGCTGGATGCACACAACTGTCAGGTGTATAGCAATGAATGCTATGTGTAGTACTGTAGTTACTGTAACTGGATGTAGTGTAGTACCATGAGCCATCATCAGGCAGCAACATGTGGTCACTTAAGGCCACTAATGTGTGCCACACTGGCAACTATCTTGCCGTACCTAAACTGCAGCACTGTGGCTACATTAACCATTTCACAGGCAGTTGTTACATGAGTATGTAAGGTGTTCAATAGAGAGCATTGCCTAACATGAATGTTTTGTGTGTTGAAGAGTGTCGCACTGCCCCGTAATAGGCCTCTACCCCTCAGTTATAGTATGTGTGCTGTGTGGATGACACTTGGGATACTAGAGTCTGACCTTACAGCAGGTGTCTAAATATGCCATGTGTATCATATTAACACGTACTGCGTATGACAAAGTGGTATATGTTGTGTGCATGTGTATTGACTCTGCCTATACAATGTCCACTACAGTGTACCACAATTGTTTGGGATGCTCTGTGTATTGCATGTGTTTGAGGCAGCTACTCATGTTACTGGGAAGTGCATAGTCCCACAGAAAACATGCAGAGCATGCATTATGTGTAGGTGTTTTACATGTGTATATGGCCTACAACTCACCTATGACATGCACATGTTATTTGCTATATTAAATGTAGAACACTCACCAGCATGGGTCTGCTGTCTTGCTGTCACACCAGAGGGACCTACAAGGATATGAGATAGTTTGTCAGTGTCAACAACTATGGTATTGCTGCTGTGAGTTTGCAATTTTACATTAGTACAATGGTTGACAGTCACCGGCATACAGATTATGTTCCAGATTATCAGTATTGCACAACACCAGGCTCCACATCTTCTAAATTCACAGTACATATCTGACATATGCATGTTCTAACAATTGAGCTAACAGTAGTCTGCACATATGCCATGTTACCTGCACGCTCCGAGTCAACTTGCTGGGTGACACCGGCCTCCATGATGACACATGTCTGTTATAGTGGTTGGCCAGGAGCCACCATGCTGAGGAGCAGCTCTTCCACTCTGGTGAGGGTCAACTGTAATGCTGCACCACCACCTGTGGCAAGCTGTTGTCTGCGGATATCGGTGGCATGCTGCCGGACATGTCTAATTAAATCACTGCAGTGATGGCGTACCTGCTCATATGTCCGGTTATGCATGCGTACGTCATTAATCCGACGGACAGCATCTTGCCACAGTGCAGTGTGCTCATGCTGGTCCTGGCTGGTTCTGGAGAACAGCAGGGTGTGATGTTGTACTAGGGTGGATATTATGATTTCCTCCTCTTCAGGGGAATACGCAGGGTTGCGATAGTGAGACATGTCCCTGGAAGACAATAAAACAATAATTGTGAGCAAGTCATGTGGCACACTTAACATTCTAAAGTACAGATATCAATGAAATGCCATATATAGCAACCTATTGGCTGTCAGTAGATACACACTTTTAATACCACATATCAGTGCTCAGCCCACAACTGCCTGACAGTGCCTGGCACGTTCTATATATTAAACCATGTTCTGCACAGCAACAAAGTGAAACCAGTATGTAAGACTATACAACAGTACATGCACACTGTATGTGACACAATGCACCACCTAGCCACAGGAGGTATATATGAAGCTAATGCATACAGAAATATGTCATCCATTGAAATGATTGTAAAGTACAGTTACAGTACTACCAGTACACCACACAACTTGTTGATAGCAAACCCCTAAGTAACATATGTGCATATTAATCAATATAGGTGGCATACTGCTGTACTACGCTATACATGTTGCTAGATATGCACTTATATCCTGTAACACACATACGACCAAGGCCATGTTACAGGCATACCCACACACACATCAGACATACCTACAAGACACAGAGGTATGGCAACCCAGTTGAGCTTTACCTGTGTACCATACAGTACTGTGTGTCAGCACTTACAAAACCTTATGCCTGAGGTATGTAATGTGTGAGGACTACGGGTAACAAACAAAACAGTGTTTCCAAGAAATGTGGATATACACCATACTGTGCTGTGTAGGCCTACAGCTTCAGGTAGTACTACAGTTCATACGGGATTTGTATTCACTAGTGTTAACAATCAATAAGTATACATGTACTGCTTTAGCCTACAATGGCACACTCCAATCAACACCATGAGACTACGTCACACCGTATGCCATACTGCTTTTCCTGCCTAGCAATAGCATACATATCTTTTGTGGGGATCAGAGCTAGAACACTACATACCATGATATAAACAGTTTCCCACTAGGCTATCACACATATACACAACGTTGACATATTCACCTACACATTCGCCATCACACTCAGTCAACCTCACATAGTAATTAATGCAGCAAGTACATGCGTGTGTGCATCGGGTCCTAGGTAGCTAATGGCCTATTAGCCATAGGGCCTATAGAAGCCTAGCCATACGGTACCCTGCCCTTCAACACCCATGTAATTTAAGTTCATGTGCTCCTGTCATGCAGAGCCACAGAGGTGATTCCCAGTTTGTATTTCCTATCTCACATCCATTCATCATGATTATTCATGACTACTGCTAATGAGGACCTACTTTGCTATTGATAGGTAGTTAGTTCCAGAGTATGGTATGTGTCTGAGATGAGAATGTACCACCCCAGCATGTTCTGCTTTTTAACGTTACTAGGTTTAGATCAGTACAATGTGTAGCTTGTAGGGATTTTGATCTGTGTACATGGAGCATGTCCAACACCTGTGGGTGTGGCATAGCTTTGTATGTTAGGCAGAGGTTGCCTCTGGGTAGGCGGTATGCAACACAGTGTAGCTGTGGTTTTGTAAGACAGTCTGCATAGGGCATCTGTTTGAGTCTGGTAATACTCTTTGTGAGGTATGTGCCTGGCATCTACAGTTGCTGTAGATGTCTTCTGAGGTACATACCAAAAGGGCCATTGTACTCTATGATGGGTTTTATGACTGATGAGTAGAGTGGAACACTGACCTCTTTTTCCATGGATGAGACACCTTTTCTGATGACATGTGGACCATACACAGTTTACATGACTAGTGTGGCACTGTGATTATCAAAAGGGACACTACTGTCCACCTGTGTCCTGTGGTCTCTTATCAGACTTTTGGTGTTGAGTAGACTACCACCTGTGTGGTAGTTCATGGGTACAGGGTTTTTAACAAAAGGGATGGCAATACATTTACAACATTGAGCTTGAGTGTACATATAAACATCAAATGGTGTACATATAGATTTACATATAGACATATATACACTCCACCATTCATGGTGGGAATATCAATTATGCAAAGGTTGAGAGGGATACAGTTATGTAATAATATTGCACAGTCTTGTGCAGAATGCATTGAAGGTATTCTCAGCCCATCTATCTTTAGCAGGACTCTCTGTCTGGAAGACTAAAAACCTAACAAATCATACCCACAGCGTTTAAACACCACATGTCATATACCAGCACTGTATGCTGTCTTGTTTGCCACACACTACAACCTGCATAAAAATATGCACATAACAACCTTCACCAACATATATATGTCCACCCTTCACAAACAGTTGCAGTATGTCCCTTGCTCTATGCACATGTTAAGATGCTAATATATCTGACACATAAATATCTCTCCATATGTGTGTGCCATACACACACAAGGTCCACACTGTTGTAAGTCAGTAGACCTCACGGATGACCTGTTGGGCCTTGCTACAACATGAACAGTTGTCACATGTGTGCATAACAGTAATATTACAGGGAGTATTTATAGCTGCTAATGCTACATTACTATTCTAGCCTGGTACAGCAGTTGCCAATGCTAAGCTACACATTATATGACTATCATGCATGTGTTACTCTGTCACATCCAGGCTTATATAGCTGTTTGCACTACTCCCCCAAACAGCCATTATACACAGTGCTGTACAGAACATAGATAACATGATCAGATGTTTGACATTTAATGCTGAGCTACATATGTCACAGTTATGTCCCACTGCACACAGCTACACACTAATTTGTCCGTGGCAGTAGTTATGCATGGCATCACTGCATACATACCTACTGCTGCCACATATGCATGCTTCAAAGTATGTACAGTACTCTTCATAAACATCTACTACTTGCCGGTAACCACATATCTGTTACATACCTGTTTGTCACTTTCAGGTCCGTCTGTGTATGTTTTGACATTTTTTTTTGGTATTAATTAAGTAAAGTTTGCTTTTACTTAATTTTTTTGGTTATTAATTAATTTGTTTTTTTTACTTAATTAATATTTTTGGTTAGTAATTCAGTAAATTTGTTTTACTTAATTAAATTTTTGTTTTATTAAGTAATATTTTTTTTTTACTCCTCTCCAGGTTTACAGATGCTATAACACGTGCAATGTAATGATTGCATGTGGGGATAGCAAGTACAGTCTGCTTTTATAGGTATCTGCACATGTGCATGTGATGCCCTCTGCACCAACTGGTGCCCAGCATTTGGTAAATGCATACAGCCTGCTGTGTGGTAATTGCAGTACTCACTGTCATAGCAACCCAATGCTATAAATTGCTAAATTATGTAGGCATAGCCCTTTCAGATTTCCAGAGTGGGGCCCATGCTTGTTTGCTGTGGACACTGTTGTGTAAGTCAGAAGGTTGGTATACTTCTTATATCTGAAGCTAGAGGTGTAGACAGTGATGTACATGTTGTACTCAGACCTGACTGTTGCCACTTCCAGTACAGAGCTATCAGTGTAGAGTTTAACTCACCCCTACAAATGCTTACACAAGATATATGTGAGTATTTTCTACTTATATAATTAACTGCCATACAAAAGTAGTTATTGAGAAGTATTCTTTTGGCACATGAACTGTTTGTGAACTGTTATACTGTGCATATTAACGTACTCACTTCTGCAAAGTTTGTGTTTTTTATTGTTGACATTAGTACAGGATTCTCAGGAAAACTGGACAATTCCAGTACTGAGTATGCCTACCTACATCCTTGGTAGACCCCAAACACACACGTATATTTAAGATTTGGGGGGGGGGGTGCAGACATACAGAGAGCATTATGTATTATTGTGTGAATGTTATCTTACTGGACTTAAAGGATTGGTGTGTACCTATTAGTTTATCAAGGCAGATGGTCTGTCCACCTTTCTAACATCAGTACTTTTCAGAGGGATTCAGAGGGACACAGCTAAACTATGTTTCACAATCAGGGACATCCCTGAAAAGTAGTCACAGTTAGGAAGTATGGCCTCTGCCCTAATCAGATATGCCTTAGGAAGTATGGCCTCTGCCCTAATCAGATATGCCAGTGTTTGTCCTGCTATGATACTGTGCGGGGGTTGTAAAGTGCCTCTATAACATTATTTGCTGCTAGAATGGCTGCTTCTCTTATCACAGTCATGTAATGCAATTCCACAACAATTGCTGGTAAAGATCCACAGAACAAGCTATGTGTTATGGCCTTCCTATTTTTCCTTTACATTCACTCAATGTATTGCATGATATATTTATTTCAGCACCAAGCTATTGTATATCTGTTGTGGCTTAGTGGTACTTCATGCAGTTTAGTGTGTCCAAGGTCTGGGGTTCGAGACTGACAGAGGTGTTTTATTTTGCTGCTGAGCAGAACAAGGGCCCTGACATACAGAGTGACTAAGGCACTTTTAAGCAGTTGTAAGTGGGTTTGCGTGGGTTTGTGCGATGCTTAGCAATACTTAGCTAAGTGCACACATGCGCACCCTCGCTCAAACCTACTAACTACTGCTTAAAAGTGCTTACTCCCGCTAACCCCCGTGCTAATTTCTTTGAAAGAAAAGAAAATGGGGAGATAGGAAAGTGGTGAAAAAGGGGCACAAAGAGGGAAAGACAGTAGGGAAACCAGCTCAGGATGTGCAGGACGGGTGTAGGGAAGGTCTATAGCTGCCCATTTTTTTACCAGCAACAGCTGTGCATATGCAATAAATTTGGAGTGAAATTTGAAACCTTCCACCCCTGAGAGAGGGGTGAGGACAACAAAGTATGTTGTACTGCCAATTATAATTATCAGTTTACATGTCCGGCGGACATGTGTGCAAAATGGGCAGCTATGTATGGGGCGTAATTTTTTTGTGGGAACAGAATGACTTTTTTTTTTTTCAGGTGAGAGTGGAATGTAAGGTAGAGGAAGTAGGTATATTTGGGGAGGTAGGTTGGGGGGTAAACAGACAAGACAAACAAGATGCATACAGGGGCAGAGTATGACACATGGGGTGGGTGAACACAATTGATGGGGATGGATGTTTGGAAATCGCAAGCCCATGAGCCCACAGATGGTAACAGTGGAACTGAGATCCCCACCCATGGGCAGTCACCACTGCACCTTTAAAGCCCCGAGGGTGGCTGTGCTGGGGGCTGCGTAGGAGGGGCAGGCTCACCGGTGAGTAATGCCACTCTCGCCTCGAGCTGGCGTAGGGGATCAGCGACTGAACGCTGGATCTCCCTATGCACCACAGCCCGGACCCTTCGGAGGGTGACAGGTGGCCCTTCTCCGCCCACGCTTGCACGGGGGGGGACAAGCCACATCCCCTACAGCGCTTCCACCCAAAGGTGGCACAGGACCAATGCAGGAGGGGAGCCCGGGCTGGGCACCGGACCTGCTGGTGCCAGGTGCAATCTCCAGCTGAGGAGGGACAGGTGGGTCCGCTGGGACCGGTCTTCTCATACGTTCTGTGATTAGGTGTGTTTAATTACAACATAGACAACAGCGTTCCAAATTAGTTGTAACAGCATGCAGTAATATTCCCATTAACCCAACACACCAGGGTTCCAACAGTTGAAGAGCAAGCATAACACATGCATATATTGAATGACAGTGGACATTACAACAGCATGCAGGGATGACTGGTGGCAACAGGCCACCATGATTGTGGTGTTTGAACAGGGCACATGCATCAAAGTAAATGCAGATATTTATAGAACAATAGGACATATGTCCCAACAAATGTTTTGAGATTAGACATACCCATTGAGGTGTGGAATTGCATTGTTTATTCACATACATTAGGGTGTAAAAATAAACCTCCATTAACATTTATAATTACTTTTAGTCTACACTACATTCCTATTGACTGCAGGTGTATATCCCCTACATGTATTATTACACTAGGCAACATGCATTAGGTTGTGTAATGGGTTTGGCTAGTTCATTATATACCTGACCTATATCTGACATACTAACTGTCCAAGATGCAGATGTTACTGCTACATAGTTATATATGTTATTTATATTTATATATCTACATATCTGGATGTGTTCACGTGACATTTTCAGTTAAATTTCTCCAGAACCCTACATTTCATGTAGCACACTCACATTTCTGGGGAACACATTAACAAGCTACTTGTGTGCCAGATTTACCTATGCATGCCAGCCATTAACCAACTGTTAAGGACTGTATATATGCTTCACAGCTACTGGTACTTCCTTCATCCACTTTATATGAGACTGTCCAACTGTGGGTTGACAGCACTTAATACAACAGTACTATTTATATAATGCAAGGGTACAACAACATTTCAAAGTAAGTGACACAGACACACTCCAAGTATTATACCTTTATTAATTACATTACACACTTTTCTACAGGCTCTCTCCTTTATTTGATATTACAGTGCATACGGAAGACATATTCAAGACATATTATACCTTTATTAATAGGTTACAACACTCTTTTTCAGGCTCGCTCACTTATTTTATATGACAGTACATGCAGAGATATTATTCCAGACTTATTTTACCTTTATTAATGGGTTACTACACTATTTTTCTGGCTCTCTGACTTATTTTATATAACAGTACATGCAGAGGAATTATTCAGGGCATTTTATGGCTGTATTATTGGGCTACAACACTTTTTTCAGGCTCTCTCACCTATTTTATATAACAATACATGCAGAATAATTACTAACCTGCCTGGTGGTGCAGCCTTAGCAGCCTATTTGCATAGGCTTGCTGATTCGCAGCACGGACACCTGCAGCTGTGAAGTAAATGAAGGGATATTGAGACATACCTATCCATTATATAGACTAAATTAGCATGTCTTACATACTGCATTCCATGGCTACCTACTCAGTAGTGGGGCATCTTGCATGTCATGGGCCTCCTGTATCCATTGGTTCAGTAGGTCTTGCTTCCATCTCTTCAGGTCTGCATGGTGGTGACGGACCTGCTCACCAGTCTGAGGGACGCCTGTGGCACTGGTGAGATCATGAGCTAACCGGTTCCAAGCCTCTGCTTTGTACTTCGTCCCTTGGAACTGGCCTAGTAGGAGTCTTGACTCATGACTGTGGACAAGGAGCCAAACCATGTATTTTGACTCCTTGATGCCCCAGCATTGCGCTCGAAAGTAAGTACCCTCTCCAGCACCAGCCATTCTAACTGCAGATGGGAGCTACAATCAGTTATGGCAAGTATTCCCACCTATGGAGCTTAAATATGCCACATTTCCCACACTTTTTTCTGACTGGCCATTTTTGAAAATTTTCGGCTGACTGCAGACCTGCTTAGCAATGGCTAATCTACCATTTATAAGTATATGTATGTTAACAGTGGCTGTTTATCCTAAGTTGTCATGGCTTAGTGGTTCAGTACTTTGATTATGGTGCACAGTGTCCTGGGTTCAAACCTTGTCATTGCTTTTTATTTTACTACTGTCCAGACAGGCTAAGAGGTGTGGCTGTGTTTAGGCAACTTTGCTGGTTAGCGAGGTGCGCACCTCCGCACAAACCTATTGCGCTAGGTAAAGCACTGCTTAGCTATGGGCAACTATATTGTGCTGGATAAAGCACTGCTTAACTACGGGCAACTATATTGCGCTGGGTAAAGTGCTGCTTAACTACGGGCAACTATATTGCACTGGGTAAAGCGCTGCTTAACTACGGGCAACTATATTGCACTGGGTAAAGCGCTGCTTAGCTATGGGCAATTATATGTCAAGATCCTTCTTATATTTATATATATACATTTTGTTCACTGATACATAGGCCATTTCAATGCTTTTTACAAAAAATTTTATTCATATATGTCAGGAATTATTTCATATACTAATTTAAAACATAAAATAGAAAGGGGAGTGGTGGGACTCGAACCGTGAATGCCTCCTCTTTGTGGGAAGGCTCTACCACTACGCTATTGCTATTTGGCATAATTTGCATAAACATTTCTTATTATGCTCTTCAATGTCAAAATTGCTAACTGCAGCTAAGCAGGGGGCACACCCGCGCAAACACGCGCAAATACGGGCAGCTATATCGGGAATTATAAAAAAAATTAAAAGTTTTACATTTTATAACTGTACTGGGGGTTTACAATGTGAGGGAGTGTAGTGTTGGGTATGTAGACATTTGAGCGGACTCGCTCATGTGTGTTGACATTTCACAATTCAGACATTTGCAGGGGCGTGGACCTTTGGACTGCTCGGCAGTCAGACACGCCCCCTGCCTTCCTGCATGGTCCGTGTTACACTTGGAGTGGAGTCAGCGTGCCCTCATGAATATGCATGGCACGCTGATGTCATACCGTTCAACTGCAGTTTCTGAGTAAGACTTATTTAGTCTTACACGGCGGATTCGTGAATCCTGGGGTAAGTCTTGCATTACTTGCTCTTATAATTTTCATAATAAACATTAACCTTTAAAATAAAAGACTTCATACTCATTATAAGGATCAGTCCTTCTGCAATCCTCATATAATCTTAAACGTAATTACTGATGGTTTGTATTCCAAGGTAGGATTACAGTAGATTTGTTAATACACCTGTAATGTCTTTATCTTTTAATGTACTTTTAAGAATTGTATTTGATTTCTCTTTAATGTTATTGGAGTGTTTATGAAACATGAGTGAAATAAATATATTGCAGGCAGTATTTTTAGTGTAATTGCCTACTTTCAAAGTAAAATGTGCTGTTTTCTTTAATAGACAGGCAAATCCAGGAAAATGTAATTAGTCATTCAGCCACATTGTAAAGCTGTGCCCAGATTTTCCTATTTTTTAAAGCAAACAGTATCATAATGGAAAATATTACATATTAAAATCCTACCATTGCAGTCAGAGATGAATAAAGTAGGAAAAAGATACCAGGCTTTGAACAATACACTGCATTTTTTGGGGAGTATATTAAATGGCATTTGTATGTCCTGAGCAACATCCCTGACATTGTTTCAGGTACTGCAGGACATTTGTCAGAAATATGTTATTAGTCTGAGAACAATCATTCATTATTAATGGCTGAGCATGAGCATTCATGTGTGTTTTAGGTGGAGTTGGATGATGTCACAAATCAATCATTCTGCTGCTAGTACCAAACTTCACTGTGCATTGTCTGATGGAGTATCCTGTGGCATATACTTGTGCATATTTTCAGACAAAAGAGTTGCACACCATTCAGGCTTTGGAGTTCTTTTTATGTCTAAGATGTTCTGATTTCAGTGTTGAATTGTGGCAGTACTGTTAGTAACAAGCAATGGGAACCCAAGGGTACTGTCACTGATGTAATGTTTATAGGAGAACTAAATGTTATAAAATATGCTCCTGAGTGCCTACATTTGTATATGGACCTCTGTCAGTAGCCACAATGCAGAATATCAGTCCTGGTGTAAATGGACCTTGGTGAAATTGGATACCATGATGGGTTACACAGGTTTGTCAGAATAATACACTGCAAGACAAATCTGCAGACAGAAAACAGTAACATGTATTAGTTGGAACAGCAGTCAAAAATCTCTGTTAACAAGTTGCTGCATAGCCCAGTCAATGCTTCCTTTACACAATGTGTAGATCAGCATTATTAATAAAGGCCGCAGTAAACTGTGGATGATCAGTTCCTATGATGAGATGCTGCATGTAAAAACTGTGTCTGTGTGTCTATCTGTCTGTTATGCCCCCTTCGCATTGTCTATGTTCCTTCTCACCTGTGAAAATGATAATGGCTGGATCACATAACACGTTGTCATGTGTGTTGCTGTGTGCTGATGTCTGATGCACATTGTGAACTGACATGCACAGCATAGCTTGTACTGGTTTTATCATGGCTTGGCCAACAGTCTCTATCTGTAATGTACATTTAATGGTATCTGCTAAGTCCTTCTAAAATCTGTATATCATGTATAACAGCAGATTTTCTTCTGCTAAGTACAACTGTAGTGCATATTTATGGAAAGGGGAGTCTTGCTCATTTCTTCCAGCATACCTATCACTGATAGTTCTGCTGTCTTCATGATTAACTGAGTTGCACTAATGTTGCCCTGACAATGCCTCCCCAAGTCTCCTTACAAGAATGCTTATTGTAAAAAAATGGCAATGACAGCGATCTCTTATTTGTCCGAGAAATCAGTATATCATATCAGTTAGTAGTGAGTTGTTCCATCTTTTTCTAAGTCTCACTTGTTAGTTTAATGTTATATTTGTGGTTTAATTCTCAAACCTAGCTTCTCTTGTAGTCTCTCTTTCAGACTTTCTGACACCATGTAATCAAATGAGCATCCTTTGCTACAGAGCTGGGGCTGGGCTTGGGTAGCAGAATGTGCATTGGAAGGCCAGTAAGTGAAGCTAGATGAAATGAATAGGAGAAGGCCAACTCACTTTTTTCAGGGGGAGGTTATAAACACTGATTTTTGTAGCTCCTTGGGATGTTAATGTTGCTTACTGTATGGACATAGGTGAAGAAGAAGAATAAATGAAGGGTTACAAACATATATAAATATGTTCTCCTGCGACTGTATTATTTAGTATGTGAGGAGCAAGACAGGATAGGGTAGTGTTTAAAAAAATCCAACAGATGGAGTCTATAATTGGTCTTTTGTTTGCATAGTGAATGGATGGGCAATATTGATGACTGCAGGAATTCTAAGCTGAGGATAACATTTGGAGCATCAGAACATTTTAAAAAGGCCTTTATTTTCTGAGAATGATAGCTATTATTGGTATAACATACCGAATGACAGATATAACAGAGTATGGCATTCTGGAAATGTATCTTTTATTATGTCTACAGCTAAATTGTATTCCTATTCTTTGTTTTCCTAAAATATAACAGTGGTAGCAGTTTCTTACAAATACAGTCTAATATGCTGCCTGCCATTTTTTTCATTCTCTAATGCACACCAATTGTACATATAGTGAGAAAAGAAGTGCATCATATTAACTAGACAATTCACAAATATGCTAGTGAAAACACAAACACAAAACAGGATACTATTTACCATCCTAGACAAGCAAGTTTGATAGAATTAGATTGAATAACTAGGTTACTGAAACCTCCAGTCTTACTTTGTCAAATGTAGTAAAATGAATACAGTAATGCATCATGTAGTATGATAGTTAAATGTGGTCTCTGTCCATGAGATGTCTAGTAAGATGTCAGAATAGGTTTCTCACTGATTTATTTAAAACTGGGCAATGAAGCAACAACCTGACTTTTTCATAATAATGTGAAGATTTAGGTCCTATTTGAACTTTTCTGCAATAAATATGTTTATTTTCTCTGAGCTGCATTAAGTGCAGAGTTTTTATTTTAATTTTCGGAGGTTGTGCGAGTGTAAGACTTGCATGCTCCTTCATGCATAAAACAATAATTCTCCTATTTTTCTGTATTTCACTACTGGAAAACCCTGCTCTGCCTTTGATCAGTAAAACTATTGTTCCCTGCTGTGTTGAGAATTTTACTTTCTGGTATTAGCTTTCAACGTGGTCTGTTAGATGATTATAACTGTTGAAGTGACATCCTGATCTCATGTGCAAAAAAATGGGGAAAAAGGTTTGCAGGTGGATGGATATTAAGTCATTTAATGAATGAGCAAACAACATTCTTTTCACTTTGCCTAATTTAGATAACTCAAAAAGATGAACACTAGCTATTCTAATTTTATGTATTTGTTAATCAGGTAAGCCCAAGAGCAAAGGTGTCCCTCTGGAGATGCAACCTGGGATCACTGGGTGGATAAAGGACTTCCAGAGACACAGTGTAGGTAAATAAAGGCTGAGCAAATCAACCCTTCACTACAGAAAGCAGCTTGTTAACAGTCCACTTACTTAAACCTCTGGATTAACTGCCAGATGCCATAACTTCTACTTATAACAAATACTCGTACCATATAAACAAATATATTTTCTTTTACGTTGAAGTAAATTATTTCTGAGTTCATATTTCTCAGTTCATAATCTACAAAATTTTACTGCCCCCCCCCCCTTCTCCCTCTCTGTACTAGACTACTGCTGTACCCCTATCTGGATCCCAGCCTCAGGTGTTCAGCTATTCTATTTCACATCTGCCACCCTACAGTTAACAGCTGCAGGTGAAATGGTAAATCTTTGAAATGGGACATAACAGAGTAAGTCCCAAGATATGGAGACTAAATGGCCAAAACAATGGACTTACATGTTCTAAGTCCTTGATACCATTTCTCAGACTATTCCCTTTTCTCCTAGGTATGCAATCTCGGAAATGGTATATATAGGTTTGGGGTGGGGCTTGCAAAGTTTTAAGTGGAAGAGCGATTTTCAACATTCTCTCTTCTTTGGGCTTTTAGTCTTTTTTTCATTTCAGGTTTTCAGCATTTAGCTTTTTCAATGCCAACATTTCAGTACAGAGCCTTAAACTAAATGACTGACTGTGTCTACCTTAAACATTTGTTTCCTTTTCATCTCTTTGTTTTCGCACTGTGCATCCTTTATATACCTCCTTTATACTGTCATAAAATCAAGGTTTGCAGGCAACAGCTGGCAGGATGGCTTTCTTTATTCTACCTAGCATATCTCAGACCTATAAGCAGCCATATTTTTTCATCTTCCAAGCAAGTATGGGCTATCTCAACTGATGTCAGTTTCATCCTTTTCATCCTAATGTTATGCACATAAGGCTTTGTTTAAAGCTAAATTGTCTTCAGATAATATGCATAAAACAGTGAAGTCTCTGGCTTGCCAGGATTGTTTTAATATTTTTGCCTATGAGATTTTTCTGTGTGACCGTTTTACTGTTTTGTTTATCACTGGGAAATTTTGCAGTCACCCTATTGTTACAGACATGAGGCATTGTTTAAAGCCAAGTGTTTTCAGATAACAGACAAGCTATTCACTTATGCTGCACTTATGAGCCCACAAAAGGGTGAAAAGTTTCATGTCTACAGCTAGTGGAGTTTTGTTTACATGCTTAAACAAATACTTGTAAAAATTCAGGGGCATTCAGAAGTCATATGAATGTAACACGTTTATATCCTTAGGGGGTAAGTTGTAGATTTCCCATGAACTTCCTTTAAATGTATTACATACTGAAGTCTCTGGCTTTTTGTTATTTATTTATTTATTTTCTTATGTCTTATTTCCCCATTAAGGAAACCATGGTAAAAAATTTCTCCAAAGCCAACTTCATGCTTCTTAAGACAGAAGTAGTGAACTTCATGACACCCATGCAGATGGACAATACAGTTACAACTGCTGAATCCTACATAAATGCACTCTATAAGCACCTACATGAGTGCATGGATCGTGCTATCCCAAACAGAACCAAGACGCTATCCTCCAAAAAAAGGAAGCCAATCTGGTGGTCCCCTGCCATAAACAAACTGTACAACAGAAGGAAGAAACTGTTGCAAAAGAGAGTAAAATCCCATGAGTGGAGGAGCTCCCTGGTCAGCCTCAGTAAGAAGCTGAGATCCCTTATAAGATCCTCCATAGCTAGCTACAAAAATAAAATCGCCACTAATTCCAAGGACAACCACAAAGCACTCTATAGCTATGTCAAGAATCTCAATGGCAACACCCAGATCTGCTCTGAGTTACAGCACAAAGGCATGAAAATTACAGAACCAACTGATATTGCCAACATCCTGGCAGATAGGTTAAGTGGCTAACTTTACCCCCCCCTCACCCCCTAAAGGGCCCATATCTATACAGTAAGAATGCAGAGTCCCTGTAATCACAACTACGCAGGTGAAAGCTGCACTTTCTAAAGCCAAAAATACAGCATCCATGGGACCGGACAACATCCCAGGCTGCGTTTTACACAAACTTCAGAATGAACTGGCTCCCCACTTAAGCACCATGCTTAATAATAGCCTCGCATCAGGCTTTGTGCCTATTGAATGGTGCACAGCAACAGTTATCCCACTCCACAAAGGGGGAGCCACCACTGATCCCGGGAACTATAGACCTATTAGCCTGGCGAGCCTGGTCTGCAAAGCCATGGAACGTATCATCATGGAACTCATAAACAAAGACATTGGTAACCTCTGAACTCTGGAGCCCACCCAGTTCGGGTTTGTGAAAGACAGATCATGCCTCCTGAACCTGATCGACTTCTTTGAGGCAGTCACCAAAGCCGTAGATGAGGGTAAGGTGGTTCACACAGCCTATCTTGACCTCGCCAAGGCTTTCAACACCATCCCCCATTCTGGAATTATAGCTAAACTCAATAAACTAGGCATAAATCCCTACGTCACAAGATGGGTTGCCAACTGGCTCACTGACAGAACCCACACTGTAAAAGTTGCAGACTCCAAATCTGACCTCAAACCAGTGACAAGTGGAGTACCACAGGGTTCCGTCCTGGGACCGCTCCTGTTTGGTATCTACTTTTCTGAAGTACAGGCTAACACAGAAGGCCTCTGGCTAATGAAGTTCGCAGATGACTGCAAACTAGGAGCCATAGTCAAGTCCCCAAATGATGTGAACATCCTACAGAAGTTGCCTCAATGAGACAGATGCCTGGTGTCAGAGCCATGGCCTCAAGCTCAATGCCAAAAGGTGCAGTGTCATCCCCTTTGGTAAAAAGTCTGTACCCATGAACTACCACATAGGCAGCGATCTACTTAACACTGAATGTGTGATAAGAGACCTTGGGACCCAGGTGGACAGTAGTCTCTCCTTTGATACATCGTCACATACATTTATACATTGTCACATCACCACAGTAGTCAGGAAGTCCTTCTACGTGGCACACCTCATCATAAAAGGGTTCTCATCCAGGAAAAAAGAGGTCATCGTTCCCCTCTACTCGACACTCATTAGATGCACTATAGAGTACAACACCCCTTTTGGAATGTACCTCACAAGACATCTGCAGCAGCTGGAAAGGCCACAGAAGTACTTCACAAAGAGGATTGCTGGACTCAAACAAATGCCCTACACTGACCGCCTCAAAAAACTCCAGCTTTACTCCGTAGCATATCGCCTACTCAGGGGTGATCTCTGCCTATCATATAAAGCTATGTCAAACCCAGAGCTGTTGGACATGCTACACCTAAAGAAATCCCAATCCCTCCAAGCTACACACTCTAGGGACCTAAACCTTGTCACCACAATAAACAGGGCATGCTGGAGGGATAGATTCCTATCCCAGAGACTTCCCATACTCTGGAACAGGCTACCCATCTATGTCAAGCAAAGTTCTTCATTAGCACTCTTCAAGAAAAATCAAATAGGAAATACACCCCGGGATCACTTCTATGCCTATGCTCGACAGTGGCACAGGAAAATAACTTTCTTGGGTGGCGTACGCCAGGGAACCTTGTTGGCTAGGCTTACATAGGCCCTTGGGCCGATAGCCTAGTACCTACATATAAACCTATGAACCTATGTTTCTATGTGATTTTTTTTTTTTACTTCTTGTTTTATCTATGTAAGTGTTCCGAAGAATAAAATGCTATTTGACTGAATGCAGTTGCTATAGTACATACATGTAGTAAGTCCGTGACATCAGAACTATATTTCAGATTTGGGTTAGATATTGTTACGGTTAAGATTAATTTTAGGGTAAGGATTAGATTTAGAGTTGGATTTGAGATTAAGTGAGCAGTTAGTTTTAGGGTTAGATCTAGTTTAAGTTTAGAGTTAAGCTTAACTTTAAGGTTAGGTTTTAAGCTTAGATTAATGTTAGAGTTTTAGGGTTTGGGATAGGGTTAGGGCTGAGTTTAGTAGTCAGATTAGGTTTAAGGCTGGAGAATGTATACAGTTAGAGTTACTGATAAGGAGTATGTGTGATATTCTGTGGCACATAGCAGGAATGGGGTTTCTATCCATTGTGAATGTTGTAGGTAACTCCGAGATTTGATTAATGTGTGCATTTTCATTAAATATGTGTTTCAACAAAATGGCTTTATTTTTGACTGTTTAGAACAGATCCTTTTGTCTTTGATATTTTTCAAACACATCTCAGCCAGCTATTTAACTTTATATGACTACCTTTTATATACATCATGAACATGATTAGTCCCTATCACCAAGATTAGTGATATAGCAGTTTATACACTTTTACTTTGTGGTATTCCTTTTTCCTTATGCATTAAGGGCATCAAACCATTTGAAACCTATAAATGTTTTGAAAATACTATCCCAATAACTGATATGCTGAAAATTTAATTTAAGTGCATTCAGTTCTCATTTGGTTAGCTAGGGGAGTTGACTATGATCCTAAAAATGCATATTGCATGGGTTTAACAACATGCATATGAATATATGTATGGCCTATTGAGCTTGCTGACATGTTTCTGATTAACCTAAGGGAATGTTCCTCTCATAACCAGCATTAATCTAATCACCATCTATCCCAGACATCCATAAAACCTCCTGCAGATTTCTAATGTATCACAGCCTCTGGCGGTATGTCCTAAGGACATAATTCCCTGTCAGTGAAACAATATTTCCTTAAACCTACCTCGTATTATCTTTCTAAATGCTACCCAGATCCCATTCTCTTGTGTCACAGGTTTCACAAGTGCTTACTAGGCTATTGATCCGTGAGGATCTTAAGAATCCTGTCCTTGCATTCCCATGGTAGTCTGCAGTCCTTATATTTTCTATATAAATAACACAGGCGAGTGAATGACTGGGATATGCTATGACATTTACTTATGGTCTCTATCCATGAAGGCATGGATGCTAAACCAGGCTTGAATTTGTGGGGTCTGATCTAGTCCTCCAAATCATGTTGGAACAGAGTACGAGAAATAGTTTGCTTTATGTGGAGTGGAAGACAGTTCTATAGAAGAGATATTCTCTGTGATACATACCTTTTCTTCTTTCTTTCTTTCTTTCTTTCTTTTCATAATCTCCCTGTTCATTTCCCTCCGGAGTGGTCGCTCCATATCTTATCCCCACTGCACTGCGCTCTTCTAGTGTGTATCTTTCAAATACTTAAGTTTTGTGGAAATCTCATCTTCTCTGTACTGCTCACATTCCTGTTTCAAGTTTATTTTCTGTAAACTGTAAACTAGGTAAAAAAGCAGAAGATAAAGTATTGAATATAAGTAAACCTTGGACTGAAACTTCCATTTCAACTTTTCCTAACATGCATTGCCTGATAATATAGCAAATAAGAAAAGTAAAGAAAATACACTTTGGTAAAGTTTAGTATAAGAAAATGTTTAAAAGCAAGCCCTATAGTACTTTAGTGGTATGGAATTAACTTCTTTTGATATTTTCTGTAGGAACTGAAGTCACTCATGGATCTCCACAACACAGAAAAACAAAATGATAAGAAAGAATCTGTGAAGCCAGTAGGCTGTTGCAGCAAGGTGATTAATATTTTGAATAAAGGAGTTGCATATGTCGATGGAGACATGGAAGAATTTGGAAAGTGGATTAAAGGTAATTAATATTTCAAGTGAAAAATAAACCTGCCAAGCTATCTATAACTTCTCCCACTTCTCTCTGTATACATACATAGATATGTGCATACACACGTGTGCACACATACAGACATACACACACATTCTGTGTGATGCTTTGTAATAAGAAATGTTGTAGTTATTTACACAAAAACAATTTTAGACACCACATCAAATTATATTATCATTTAAAGTCACAGAAGATTGCATTAGGATTTACCAGATCTTACTTTTGAAGAAACCGATTGAAATTTTCATTTCAGAAATAAAGCAAAACTAATTACATGAACTATATTTTACTGAAAATATATAACCCTTTAAATGTGTTTTTTATTTATCCATTTAGGTATACATACATGGCTATGTATGTATATATAAATACATACGTACATTTGATAATCTGTCATCGGACTGGCTGATTATGTATTTTATACTGAGATTTGTTATTCAGTATTGTGGGAGTATAAGGTAGGTTTATATATCTTATAGTCAAAACAGCATACCCCTCATCAAACAGAAGCCATCAACAACCTACTCAGAAACATTCAAAAGTTTCAGCAATCCAAACATCAATAGGTACCAAACAGAATAAATAAGTCAGCATTGTAAAACAAAAGCAGTCCTAGGAAGATGTGCATAATAAGTTCAGCAGATTTATTTATTTAACATTTGTTTACAGGGAAAGTCCAACTTGGAATGAGACAATTTTCAGCATTGGCCCAGGGAGAAACATTCCAGATGCACATGTCTTTGTAACGTGGGAGGAAACCACAGCACCCAGAGGGAACCCACACAAACACAGGGAGGACATGCAGACTCCACTCAGAAGGCACACCAGTCAAGAAGTGAACCAGAGAACCTCTTGCTGTGAGGCAACAGCGCTAACTTCTACAACACTGCACCTTCCAAATTGGCCAAATGATAATTAGCACCTTGTTGCATATTAAGAGGAACAGTCTCACAAATCTAGCATCTGTACTTTGGGCCTATGCACCAGCTTAATTTTATTTATGTGCATTGGGCATACCTACTTGATAAAAGGTAGCATTTCTTCTCTTCTTTCTTTATGTACTTTTATATATGTGTTATGCATATGCAGGTGTCATGAATGCTCTTTCTGAATATCACAGTGGCCATTAGATATATGCCAGGTTATTTATTGTTTATTTACTTCTTAAAATTGGTGATCTTGTCTTTGTATTTATTTACTTATTTTTGTATGTATTTCTGTAGTTCTGTAATGTTTCTCAATGTTTTGATTCCCAGTACTTTGAAGGGTTACAGAGTGGGATGTTGGTTGGCTTCTCTTTGAGGTGGGATTTGACATCTGCTGTTTTGATCACAATATATGAATCCTACCCTATATCCATATTTAGTATACTGGTCTAACGACCCTGTGGAGAACAATAGTGCTTATTCTGTGGAACCTGTGGAAAGTGGTATTAGAAGAAGTGCATGCTGGTCATCCTGGTAGCCCAAATAAAATCATCTATAAGAAATGGTACGATGCCAGGGTAATCCTATTGGCTAGGCTTGTAAAGGCTCCAGGGCCATTAGCCTAGCACATACTTATGAACCTATGAATATTATATTCCCAATCCAATATTCAAAAATTCTGCCCAGTGAAGAGGTCATAGTGACAGGAAATGTATCCTTATCCACAGGTGCAATATCCTCAGAGATGATTATAGAAGCAGCAGGATAGAGGGCTGGAGGCCCCTGCATGAGCATTGGGGGAGGTGGCTTGCCCCCCACAGAAAAATAAAGAAAATTAAAGTTTAAACTGAGATGGGCTTACAGCTAGGTGGTTTCAATTAAAAGTCTGTTCTGAATGTTATGTAACTGAAGTTAAAAATAAAGTTTTGGGTTCTTGCTAAAGACAAGCCAAAAAGAACATATACATCATGACTTTGACTGTTTGGCTATTCATATTAAAAATTATTGAAATTTGATGTTTATATGCATGTAAAACTTAGTTTCTTTTTTTTCAGAAGTAGTAAGCATATGTTTTCAAGCATTTCCTTAAAGCTATACAGTGTATGACTAAATGAATATGAATTACTTAGTCCAGAAAGTATATGACTTTTTTGAACATTTGGCTTTTTTGTGAAAAATGTTTGAAAGATGTTTGTAGCTTGTTTACACTAGATACAGACTGTCACCCAATTGTTTTCAAAAATAATAAGTGAAATACACTAGCATTTCTCTACAATTAAATATGGTATCTGTTGTTGCTTCTTCCAGGTAAACCTGTAATATTTCAGTTTATTGACTGGTTCTTAAGAGGTACAGCACAAGTGATGTTTGTCAATAACCCACTCAGTGGCCTAATCATAATTGCTGGTCTTTTGGTGCAAAATCGTTGGTGGGCAATCACTGGCTGCATAGGAACTGCAGTGTCAACTCTTGTTGCATTATTACTCAGCCAAGACAGGTAACTACTCTAGTACTGTGAACATGTTGTCGTCGTCATTGTTGTTTTACTTTTACTGGGTAAATATGCTAAGTCCTGTGATCCTGGTTCAGACATGGGCCAGGAAAATGCATTAAAGCAGAGGTAAGCAGTAAAGGCAGCAAGACTGTCATCTGGAAACTCTGCTATAGCAGTATTAGTATAAACATATATTTCTGGGAGTAGCTTATACAAAGAAAACATAAATGCCTTATTCAGCTTATCGAGGGCTAACTGATCAACTCCTGATAAGTTGGATTCTGGCAGGCAAAACCATCGATACAAATGAAAGTCCAAATTCACTGACAATAATTTAAGCTTTCCGAAGCTGCACTCAAATGAAAGGGTCTCATATTAGAAAAAGGTTGCTCTTTGTGTAAGTGAATTCCTTCGGTATAAACTTGCTCCAATTCCAAAAGGCTTGCTCTCAGTGTATTTGACTTACTTAGGTGTAAAGGGGCCAGATTCCAAAATACCTGCTCTGTGTTGTAAGTGACTTAACCAGTATAATCATACACTGGAGTGGGTCACTTCCACTCAGAACAAGTCTTTTGGAATTGTGCCCAAGGATAAAACACCTCAAATGAAGTGGACAAGATTCCATGGAATTTCCCACATCCCCTTAACTCTAAAGCAGTATAATAACATCAAAATGAAACAAGTCTAAAACTTTTTTATATATGACTTTCTCTTTCTCTTTCTAAATGTGATCACAGAGTCTTACTGTTTGCATGATACTTGACAAATGTGGATGTTGATGAGGGGTAATCAACAAACTGTTTTTTATCAAATGGTCATTACACAATGTGCCCTGCTCCTGAGAAAGAAAATGAAGAAAGTATACACCATAGTAGAGTTAAATACATCAGACAGGGTTGCATTAATACTGTGAAGCAGGTATAATTTGCAATCATTTATAGATATCTCCAAATATGCTTGCAAATCAATTCTGCTCTAAAATTAAAGAACATGAAAGTTCTCTTAATTACAGATTCATAGGTTCATAGTTGTTTACTAGGCTAACAACCACAAGGGCCTTTTTAAGCCTAGCCATGCATTTTGAATCTGTGACAAGTTCTGGTACTCTTGATAAGTGTAAGCAGGGGCTTGGGAGATGAAACATTTACAAACAGGGGCCTGGGAGATGAATTATTTATAGGCTGCCTGTGTTCATTAGAGACATCGGTGCCAAACCAGGGATGAATTTCCTCTTCTGCATCCAATTGCCCAAGTTACACTTGAATTGGGTTAGGGAGGAACTCTGTTTCACATGGATGGTGAGCCTGTTCCATAGACAGGGTAGTCTCTGGGATAGATACTTGTCTCTCCAACAGGTCCTATTTATATCACAGACAAGATTTAAGTCTTTAGAACAGGTAATTCTGGTGCTGTTCATTTTGTGGATATGAAAGAAGTCCATCAGAATGAACTCTGACAATGCCCTGTATGCCAGGCATAGATCTCCCCTCAACAGCCTGTAGGAGACATAATACAGGGATAGGACCCTAAGGCAGTCTGCATAAGACATATTACTTACGTCCTGTATTCTTTTAGTGAGGAACCTCTGTGGATATTCCAGTTGTTGATTGTGCCTGGTTAGGTACACACCAAAGGGGGCATTGTACTCAATGATAGGTCTGATGAATGCCGAATACAGTGAAACAATGACTTCCTTGGACCTTGATGCCATACCTTTGTTTATAAGTTGTGCAACATAGAATGAATTCCCCACTACTGTAGACTCACGATGGTCAAAGGCTACATTACTGACTATGTGTGTCCCTAAGCCCCTGACTATTGGGTCAACTCTAAGGGTTTTGTTGTCAATATGTCAGTTAACGGAGTGGATGACTTCCCAAAGGATACTATTATTCACTTCTTGGCATTTTATTTTAGTCCATGGCTCTGACACCAGTTGTTTGTCTTTGTCAACCCTTCATGGAGAACCTTTGTGTCAGTGTAGGATTCAATCTCAGCTCCTAATTTGCAATCATCTGCAAATTTAGTCAGCCAAAGACCATTGACATTGGCCTTGACTTCAGAGAAGTAAGTGCCAAAAAGGAGCAGTCCAAGGACCAATCCCTGAGGGACTCCACTTGTGATGGGCCACTTTGTAGAGGTGAAATTCCCAATTCTAACTTCCTGGGTCTTTTTGTGAGCCAATTGGCTATCCACCGGAGTGAAATACGGGTTTGTACCTAACCTCTTGAGTCTGTCAACAATGCATGAGTGGGGCATTGTGTCAAATGTCTTGGCCAGGTCAAGGTAGGCAGTGTGAACCATTTTGCCCTCGTCCATTGCTTTGGTGACCTTATCAAAGAAACCCATCAGGATGAGTAGGCATGACCTTCCCTTGATGAAACCAAACTGGGTTGGGTCCAGTGTCTGGAGGTTTACTATATCATTATTGATCATTTCCATGATAATTCTTTCCATGACTTTGCATATAGGACTAGTGAGACTTATGGGTCTGTAGTTTCCAGGGTCTGTAGATGGCCCACCTTTGTGCAGAGGGGTGACTGTTGCTGTTCTCCATTCATGAGGCACAAAGCCTGCTTGAAGACTACAGTTAAACAGCAATTCCACAGGGCCTGATAGGTCATGTTTCATGCTATTTAGAAGGCATCTTGGAATATTGTCTGGGCCTATTGATACCAGTGTTCTTGGCCTTAGACAGAGAGCATTAAGGACCTGCTCCATAGTGATAGCAGGAAGGAGTTGAATTTGATGGTATTTCCTGAGGGAAGATTGAGGGGGAGAGGGGGCAAAGTTGGAGATGAATTTGTTGGCCAGTAAATTTTCTATATCTTTTGGTTCAGTAGAGGTGGCTCCATTTACAATGAGCTCTGCACACAACTGCGTCTTGCCTTTGAGTTACAGACATAAAGAATGCCTTGTGGTTGTCCTTAGCCTGGGAGCCCAAATGTACATTGGATTTGGTATACTTTATTTGCTCTCTGAGTTGTTTGTTTATTTTGATGAGAGTGCTTTTATCATGCTGGGTGCTGCATCTCCTTATTTTTGTCATGATTTTCTTCCTTCTACTTCCTAAAATAGTACACAAGAAAATAGGTACCTTATACAGATGCAAAAAGTACATAACCACAAACTCCAGAATAACCACAGCCAACTCATCTTCTGTCAACTTTACTATACGCCTCACCCATCCTTACCAACCTCTCCAAATCAGACCTAAGCAAGCTAGATGCCTGCTATAATAAGATAGCTAAATTTGCACTAGCTGTCCTCCTAGGACCCATCATTGTGAGGCTCTAAGACAACTATCTTGGTTAGAACTACCCCACCAACTCATTCTCACGCAACTCTCTACTGCCCATCAAATGTACTATAAACCCGATAAAACACCAGCTCTACAAGGCCTCCTCAATCCCCATATAAGTACCCGTCCACTAAGATCCACTAATAAAGCTCTAATTGAAGTAACCAGGAGTAAAAATAGCTCAGATGACTCTCTATACTCCTACTACATTGCTAAACTGTGGAATGCCTTACCACTTGAAATTAGAACTATAACTAGCTTAAAAAACTTCAAGCATCACATTAAAGCCCACCTCACCAATTCCTGGACTTGTACATGGTATGGGTTTCCTGGGTCAAAGAGGGCAACCTATAACTTGCAAGGAAGTGGCATTGGATTTTGACTATGGTGATTTGAACATGGAGTAGCTCAAGTGCATTTTCCTATTTGACCAGCCTTGAGGTATAATTATTTTAATGTAAATCGAGACACCTTTACCTTTAGTTCCGGTCTGTGTAGTAGCTGGTCTAAATGTGTGGAAGGCTTTACAACCTTGCATTGTTGGTGTGCTCTCTGCAGCCTTAAACTATGTCTCAGTGACCTCAAAGATGTCAGTATTCTCTAGGGTGAAGAGAGCTTTCAGGGAGTGGAGTTTTTTGTTTAGACTCCTAGCACTGAGTTGTAGAACCTTTAGATTTTCTTGGTTTTGATTTCCTATGTCGGAAGTACTTTGGTATTGCCTAAAAAGGCACTATGGAAGAAGACAATGTTTTAGCTAATATTCAAAAGCCTAGAGTGGAGAGGTGCAGACCATCCCTGGCAAAGCACTGTGGTCTGTTGACCATCTCCTTCCATGCTGACAAATATTGTACCCCCTTATAATAACACCAGAAGCTAAGCTAATTATTAAAGTCAGTCATCTTTTGTTCGTATTGTGGCATCATCCCTGGAGTAGGAAAAATACTGCTCAGTGCTAGGCTCATACTAGACTGGGACACATATTCTGAGAGCTCCATGATATCTCTCTTCATATAGTCTAGGGAGGTACATCTCAGGTCATTTGCACCCACATGGACTATGACTGAGTCATACTGGTACTTGTGTTCCAATGATCTGAGGTGGATCCTAGCACCTGATAAGAAACTGACTGTGACTTTCCTCTTACTCAGTCTGATGAGAGGGACATCAGTGTGTCTTACGATGGAGTCTTCAATGATCAGAATGTTCGATTGTGTGGTGACTTGCCTTATGGCTCCATGAGATGTGGCTGCATGTGTTAATGTGGGTGTTGTTTTGAAAGAGTGCATTCAGGGCTGCTGAGGGGATTTGTTATGTGTACTTCATCTAGGAGTTTTTTGGGGTTTAAGAAGGTTACATATAAGTTCCTCAGCATATGTGGGTCTATATGTCTGCTTTTTAATTGTGCGTGATGGGTGCAGTGTGTGTACTACTGACAACATTATTGACATTAGGAGTACTTTTATGTGAGACCTTTGCCTCCAGTGACATTGTGTAAATACATCTCTCACATACCATATCAGTTTGCTTGAGAATTAACTGGTTGTCAGTAAACATGAGTCAATTTCTACATTGCCTCAGAATACCTATATCCACCAAACTGGTAACAAATATAGTGGGAAAGTTTATATCCATGGCAACAGACTCTTTTTTATTGATTAGACAGAGTGAGAATATAAAGCAAAGTCCCTCTGGGGACAGTGCTTGTCACTGCAAACTAGTTGTCCTGTGTACAACTGTGGAATTTCAGTTGTGCTTTTACATGAAAAATTTTACTAAAGGCATCAGTCCTATGCAGGGCATTTCCAAACACTTGAGGGGAAACTAATAAGTAGACCCTGAAAATTTAAGGATGAAGTATTTAGGTAGGTATTTTGAAGTTAAAAACAAATCAAGCAGTACTTACTGAAAACAAAGAATTAGCTTGTCAATAATGATGAAAAGAGGGGAAAAGCGTGAACTGCTACTGCCTGGCTACTACTAGTGCTCCCTCTGCTGGGATATAATGCCCCTTTGTTCTTCTCTCATCAGAAGCAAAAGATTAGCACCAATCCCAAGATGAGAAGCAGGCCACAGCCTGTTTGGTGATCCACAGTGTTGTCCCAGGAGATGCAAGGGTTTGTAGGTTTGTAGCCTTTTTTCTGGTAGATGCCTCGAATAGCAATCAGAACAATCAGGTATGTTAAGCGCAGACACTCACTCTCCAACCAGAAAGAGTCAGGAATCAATGCACTCTGCTCCTACTCTCACCAGGATCAGAATACAAGCACAAATGCCAAGATGTCACCTATAAAGCAGTTATTAAGCGTTCTGGTGATCAGCAGTGTCCAGGAAATAATGTAACTGCACTCCTTCTCTCACCAGGTGAAAACAGAAGCACTAATCCCAGGATGACTAGTGAGAAGGAGAATGTGGGCTCTTCAATAATTGGTGGTCTTGCAATAGATGTTGCAGATTTTAAAGATAAGATGGAAAAACATGGATTAATATCCTAAGCAGTGCAGTGTGCACTAAGCAGTTAGATATGAAAGAGTAGATAACTTAAGCTTTAGCTGTCTAAGTAGAGTGCCACTAATTTTAAAAGAGCAAGATAGATTGAAAGGGGTTAAGCACTTTGTATTCTGGTTCTATGGAATACAGTGGGGTGGTCTATATCATATAATCGAACAAATTATTCAGTGACCGCTTATCAGTCAAACACTAATAAGCGAAAACACTAAATATCAAACATTTAAGTGAAATGTTTCACTGGGTTAAAAACCAGTTGACCAGCCCAGCAAACCACAGGAAAGCATCACCCAAAAAACCCATTGTAGTGGAGGGCTATGAACCCCACACCACTAATGTGGGGGTGCCTCCTAACTAAATGTACCAACTCCAAGATCACACTACAGTGGTTAAAAGGGCAAATCCCCGATGATGGCTGGCTGGTTGTTTTCCCAGTGAAATGTTTTGCTTAAACGAACATTTGATATTTAGTGTTTTTGCTTATTAGTACAGAGATGTGGAATTAGCTGCTGTCCATCTGCACCCTCTGTAATATGTACTACTGAATTCTTACATTTATTCTCTTACTGTAGGCCATCGGGGTGTTCAGGTGGACCTTATTAGTACCATGTATGGATAAGAATGATGATGCTATGAGTGAGACCAGACATCTCTAGGATCATATACCTTACTGTGGCACAGAAATTTGTAATAACACTACAGCTACAAATCAGGCTCTATGTTTCCTGTTTGCTGGAGAAGCTTGCTGAAGGGACAGCCACCTAAGGTAAGGAGAAAAAATGTGTTCTGGGGATGGGGAAAAAGGGGGTAACCATAGGTAAGACAGGATGAGTAAATGCTGATGGACAGGACTGTAACAGGGTTGCATGTTGGATTGGGGATTTATTGAAAGAGAGTGATGGTGACTGTACTGTTAATGGTGGGTCCATCGCTGTATATCAGCACAGTCCCTGCTAGATAGTATCAGGATTAAACTTGTATGTGGGCCCTAAAGATGTTAGCACTCTGTCTTTCTGTGTTTGTCTTTCTTAGATGCCATTTTTGCCTTACCTCTGATGCGGCCTCCTCTGATAGTAACTCAGTTTTCCTTTTTCTTCTTTCTTTGTGATTCACATATCTGTGCCATGCATGCCCCTAATGATCCAAGAAGTCAGTTTTTATATACCCATAATGCTTTCTTACACATCCTTCATGTCTTGCTGCTACATCTTTCCTGCAGTAGTGCCCTGTTTTGTCAAAGGCTATAAAATCCAGAATCCTCACTTTTGTCTGACATGACTCTGTAATTACGCTATAAACCTTACCATTTGATAACACATTCCAATGTGGCTACCTGCTTCCACACCCGGGGTCCTCCATTACTTCTTTCTCTGTCTCTCTCACTCACTCACTCACTTACACACGCTCTCTCTCTCTCTCTGTCTGTCAAGTCCAAGATTGTGCTACTCTAATGCTATCTGGTTTGAAACCTGGCTGCAGTAAGGCATCATCAACCTGATATTAAAGGTATATAACATCAAAGGTGGGTGACCCACGTAACATCAGGTATGATAATGTCCTCAGCAACAGTAGCTCCTATTTCTGTGTTTGTCATGCAATGAATATCTTTTGCCATCTTCTTATCTCCCTCTTCAACTTGAGGAGATGATTTTATATGACCCCATGTGCAGACATTAAATACTCCTTTCTGCTGCTTTGATCAGGTCTCCTATTCTATGTAATTTCATTTATTTTCAATTTGTTAACTGGATGAGTGGCCTGGTTCATGATCACTGTCAGACCAGACTTTGGCTATAAGATAGTTACAGCCATAGTATATACAAGTCTACATATGTGAAAATATAATATTGATGTGTCATGAGATCTTTTACATCCACTTGAAGTAACACCAACTCAAGCAGATGGGACCTTGGTTTAACTTCTCATCCAAAGGACAGCAAACTCAGGAGTGCAGCACCCCCCTTGTGCTGCACTGCAATGTCAGTAATCTATCTGGTGTGGGACTAGAACCCACAGCCTTCTACACCAAAAGTTTGATATTTAGTGTGTTTGCTTATTAGTACAGAGATGTGGAATTAGCTGCTGTCCATCTGCACTCTCTGTAATATGTACTACTGAACTCCTACAGTTATTATCTTCCTCAAATTTTAGAACTGGCTTCCTCTTTTACATTTATAGTAATTTGCTTCTTGGACAATTATTATATACTGAAGCATTATTGATTACAGAAGAACTGGTCAATGGAACACAGAGTAAAGACAAACATACTGACAGTTTTATCTCTGTAATGTTACATTAATTATTTGTTGCTTTGTGTAACTATGTTTCCAACTGAATTTTCATCTGCAAATTTACTTCATTTTAGTTAAAGATTTATTGTAAATTTTATTATCCACTCTGAGTTTGGTTTTGCAAAGTGTTTATTCAGCACTATAATAATCTGAACTTATGATACAGTATCAGTAACAGAAACATGGTAGACAAGAGTGAACCACATCTGTCTGTATGGCATGCAAGCAGTGCAACTGTCAAATAGTGTCAGTTGTGCAACAGATAGTACACTCAGCTTTGGTGGCTCTTTCTTCTGTTGTAGAGTTTGTTTATGGCGGGGGACCACCAGATTGGCTTCCTTTTTTTGGAGGATAGCATCTTGGTTTTGTTAGGGATAGCATGATCCATGCACTCTTGTAACTGCTTATAAAGTGCATTTGTGTAGGATTCAGCAGTCATATCTCTATTGTCCTTCTGCATGGGGGTCATGAAGTTTGCCACTTCTATCTTAAGAAGAGTGAAGTTGACTTTGGAGAAATTTTTTACGGTGATTTCCCTAATGGGGGGTGGGGGCGGGATGTGGATGTCTAGGCTGATTAGCTTGTGGTCGGATCTGACCAATGAGGAATTGACCTCTGGTGTTGAACCCATGTTGGTAATGACCAGGTCTAGGATATTGCTGCCCCAGGTGGGGGTGTGGATAAGTTGATCCAAGGCAATGGAATTTATGAATTCTAGAAAACGTTGAGCAAAAGAGTTGGTACATGAGTAGTTTTTCCAGTTAATGGTGGGGTAGTTGATATCGCCCATTATTAGGGTGTTAGGTTGTACCCTAATAATTTCCAGTGTATCAAGAAATGAGGAGTGGGAATCCTGGGGCATGGTGGGGAATCTGTAGCAAGTTACAATTTGGATTGCGGTCTTGCCCAGAGTTAGTTGCACTTGGATGATCTCGGATTCATTACGCTGAGCAACTAGCCTGGAGGTGTGGATATCCTTAATGAATATGGACATGCCTCCACCTTTAGTGTTTCGGTCCAGGTTAGGTGCCTGAAAGGTGTGGCATGAATTATAGCCTGGTAATGCAGGGGTGCTCTCTGGAGCCTTGAACCAGGTCTCTGTCACTGCACACATGTCGATGTTGTCCATTTTAAGGAGTGCCTCGAGTGAATGCATTTTGAGGTTTAGACTTCTAGCATTGAGTAGCATTTCCCTCAGATTTTGCTTGCATGTAACTGTTACGGTGGTGAATTTGTCATTTGAACCTTGCCTAAAAAAGGCACTATAGGGGTGGCAAGAGCCTTAGCCAGTATCTGGAATCCTAAGGGTGACAGGTTCAGGCTATCTCTGGCAAAGCATCGTGGTCTGTTGATCATGTCATCCCAGGCAAACAGATATTGGATCTCCTTAGAATGACACCAAAAGCTTAGCCAATTGTTGAAGTCAGTCATTTTGTCTTTGTACTATGGTATCATTCTAGGTGATGGTAGGATGCTGCTCAGGGCTAGCGTCATACCCACCTGGGCTACATAATCTGAGAGCTCCTCCATGTCTCTTTTCATGTAATCCAGGGAGGTACATCTCAGGTCATTCACACCAATATGGACAATGATAGAGTCATATTTGTACTTGTTGTGGAGTGACCTGAGTGCATGCATTATGTGAGGATCCTGGCACCCGACAGGCAGCGGACAGTAACTTTCTCCTTATTTAGCCTGGTGAGTGGAACATCAGTGTGCCTGACTATAGAGTCACCTATGACTAGAGTGTTGGGTATGTTGTTATGCCTTATGGGCTATGGCTGAGTGGCACACTGAGTTTGTGGGCTATGTGTCATTTGGGTTGTGTTGGGGGGTGGAGGTTGCATGTGTTTCTGCTTTGGAGGTCTCTGTTGCTTGAGGAGATTTTTATTGAGAGCCTCCGCGAATGTAGGTGTGTGTTTTATGTTGCTATGTGTGTGTTTTGGTGGTGTAGGGTTTGCGGGACTATGTGATGAGTGTGGTGTGGTGCAGGTGATTACCTTCTCCTCCTGGCTGCCTAGTCCAGTCTTGGGTGAAGAAAGCTTTGCTTCCAGTTTGGCTATATAAGTGCATCTCACAGGTTGTAGTGTTGGGATCATGAATTCATGCTGCTGCCTGTGCCTGTCCATATACTCTCTCATGATCCTATGAAAGACATGCAGCAAGAGAAATTTCCATAACTTTTTGTGAAACTGTGGCATTAATCAGACTGAATAGTTACAGTATCAGTAGTACCTGATGGTTGTGACAGCGGTGTTTATAAGACATGGATGACTTTTACATTTGCAGCAGTTCCATACCTCTGATTTAGGAAGTAGCATAAATTATGATTTTAAAGGAGCAGGACGGTAACCATTGCTTAATGTTAATTGAAATACTACTTTATTTGCAGATCAGCAATTGCAGCAGGCCTCCATGGATACAATGGGATCCTTGTGGGCTTACTAATGGCAGTATTCTCTGCCAAAGGAGACTGGTACTGGTGGCTGATTCTCCCAGTGGTTGTCATGTCTGCAGTCTGGTAAGCTGCCATTTTCATCAAGTCTTCTCCTTTAAAGTTTGTCATTTATATTGCATTGATATGGCTATGGCTTCATAGGTATGTTTCAGTTCTTGCAGTTTTGATAAGAAATTAAACATGATTGTGTTCTGATGCCAATACACATTGTTTCAAACTGTCACTCTTTTACAATAAATATGTCTGAGTCACTTCACTTCACTTTCAAGAAAGTAAGCAAGGAGTCTAGGCACAGGCAGCAGCAAGAATTCATTCAATATAATGCATTTATCTAATAACGCAGTTAGATATGAAGTGGAATAAACATGAAGAGCCAATAATATAACATTAATATCATGAAGTGAAAGCAGGGAGAACCTAAACAGATACAGGCCTGTCTGCTTTACCTCTTTATAGGATAATTTACATGAAACCAAATGTCATTGAGATGTCTAATGTACTGTAATAACACCAGTTTCAGCTGCCTTTGTATTTTCCTATCACATAACATAAATGGAATATTGGCAGAGTGAGTGATATTGTCAGTTCACAGGAAGAAGTTATCCAAGTCAGTTCTCAGTTGGGGTGCCTTCTGTGTGGAGTCCCCAAGTCCTCTTTCTGTTTTCATGAGTTTTCTCGGTGTGTGCGTGTGTGTATGTGTTTATGTGTGTATGTGTTTATGTATGTGTGTGTGTGTGTGTGTGTCTGTGTGTAAGATATGGAGGAAAGACCTGCTAATCTACTTCAATTCCCTAATTGCCTAGTAAACTATGTGGATGGTGGTGGCTGTCCACGGGGTCACTGCAATGAGTCAGATGCAACTTTACTGCATAGGATGGCTTAAATCACATGATGTGAAGAGGGAACAGTATAGCATATACACATCTACAGAGGATGACTGTCAGCAACAACTAATTGCTCTGAAATGTACAGACCAAAATGTCAAACTAAACTTCCAAACGATTGCTTGTGAAACCCGTCTGATGTAAGATAACTGCACATGCCACTAAAATTAGAGAAAGCATTTTTCTGCATTCAACCATACTTATTCAGCAGGGTTAAGTAAGAAGAAGAAACTAAATCAGGTCTGAAAAAAGCCTATGAAAATTAGAAGTATTTTGAGATACAATAGCTAAAATGCTTTAAACATCCAAGTGATAGACAATGAATGATGAAGAACATCTGAGGACAGAAAGGATGTTAATCACTAAATTATCTAGTTATAAATTATGTGGCCTTCAGAATTTATAGCTTCTCAATAAATTTGATGAGAGTAACACTAGCATGGTATTTGTATGAACAGGGATGTTTGAACAAATGTTCAGTTTTGTATCTCTACTACACGGAGACTGTAGTAGCAAAGAAATAAGTGCTTATTGGGGTTTAAGTCACTTGTTCAGATTACCCAGCTCACATCACAGCTGCTTGAACATTAAAGCTCATATTGTGAGTTGCTTATATATATCACAACTGCTGTGTTTACATTTGAATGAGATTGCAGTACTCCTGTGTTAGTATAAGAATAAGAAACCAAGAGGGTGGAGGTGCAAGGTGGTATTTCCCTTCAAAACACTTATTTTTGTTTTCTCATATTATAACAGTTTCAAGTACCTGCATTGTGAGATGTCTGTATTCAAGTTAGTCATTTAAGAACATTTTTTCTCAGACTACTGGCATACAAGTTTGGATGTTTTGAGCCATTCTGACTAAGATTGCATTATGGTGTGGATAAGGAAATTTGTCCTTTCCCCATTGTAGTGCGATCTCAGAGAGGGGTGTGGGGGGCTGAGGAGGTTTAGATGAACGGCATTTATGATGTAATGCCATTCAATTCTTTTACCATTCAGTGAATAAACACAGACCTAGATGTGTCACAGGGAAGTAGTATATCTGACTATTCCATTTACAGTTTATTATTCTCATTTTTAACTGAAGTAAATTACTGGTAACCTCAGAGACACATATATATGGTTATGAGGGCTCTTTGTTATGAAGGCCCAGTATAAATAAAGTGGGAAAACAAATAAATTCAGACATTAGTAGATTGAATATAGCCATTTTTAGTATGCAGGGACAGTGGTAACTATTTATTAAATATTAATATTCCATGAATCCTCCCATTTGTTTTAGGACATATTCCTAAAATAAGATGACTTTTTGAGTCATACGCTTCCTCATATGACCCTAAAATTAGTTTAGTCACTGAGTCCTGGTTAAAATAAGACTCACAGTAAACGGTCATCCAAAGTTGGTAATTGTCACATATACGGTCCTTCGCCTTCCTTCTTAGTCAGATTGCTATAAGACACTTTAAAGCTATCATAACCAAAAGTCTCTCAAGTTAGTCATCTTAAGTGTTCTCAACCTTAACTGCAGAAGAGGAGTGAACATTTGCTAAAAAGATTTCTGTTTTCTGTATAATGGTCACTGACTCCACATGTCCAAACCAGATCAGCTAGGAATGTACTGAACTGGATGTAATAACAAATATCCCTCTCAAACTTGCAATTTTTTTATTTTTTATTTGTTTATTTACATTTTTTTACCGGGAAAGTCCAACTGAGCAGATTCCCATTTTCATTGGAGGCCCGGGGTAAAAAGCTCTACTTACAATGAATGACATTTTATATAATTCACAGTATGCAGAATTACATTAAATAGAAGTACAGCTTAATATGTGAATACATTTAAAGAAAACAAGTATATACAATGATTACAATTTTAGATAACTACATTATATAGAAGTACAGCTTATTTGAATGCATTTATAGAAAACAGGTTAATACAATGGTTACATTTGTAGGAAACGGGTTTATTCAGTGACTGCATTTTTGATAGAAGACTAAAATCTTTAGAGCATACTGGGAGTAGAAACATGACAGCGAAAGCAGAAGCTGAGAAGTAGAAATTCAAGTAAATTAGAAGGTTAACAGTGTATACAAATAGTGTGTGGGGTAGTTTTATTTTTCAATTAAATATACCAACAGTTGTTTTGAGATGTCTTCATCTTATAATTGAATCCTACATAAGACATTCTTAGAGGTAAAGCACATATACTAATAGAGAGTGCCTGTAGGAATCTACAGATTCTAACAAATTATATGAGCAAACACTGCCTTTGCCTACAGTTTGATCATTCAAAACTACCTCTGTCAGTTCATTCATTCATTCAAGCTCATCCCAGACTCCAGCGAGTCACTACTACCAGAAGAACTTGAAATGAGGGTTGGAGGGTGGCCTAATGGTTAAGGTGTTTGCCTTACAAACACAAGGTACAGCATTTGAGTCTCACAAGGGATAATTGGCTAAACTTAAAATGGCTCGCAAGGGCAGTTAACTTAGTACTAATCTATGAACATATAAACATACTGAGCACCCTTATTCAACTGCCCTAATCCAAGAACTACTATTGTGACTTTCTATGACATCCTTGTATCAATACAAGACATACTCTTCCCTATTGCACAAAGAAGTCTCCAATGTAATAAAGTGCCATGAGCTAAATGAACTGATAAAAACAAGAAACAAGGCCTGGTCTGAAAGGGGGAAAAAGCATTAGTGACACAACAAAATACTGAGCCAATCTAATTTAAAACTTGTTACCACACTTGCAAACAAATCCAAGAAATTTCTCTTTTATACAATTTTATTGATAACCTGTCAGGGTCAACCAAAAATTTTTGGAAAGTGCTGAAGACACTTGACTCCAACAACAAAATCAGCACGAATATCCTTATTTCAATCATATTCCATTTATTGTCCCCCAGCCCTCCTCTACAATTTTTAACAGCATCCCTGGTGCTACTCTACCTACCTAGCTTACTTATGCTCTCTAGTATCCTACCTGCCCTTCTTAAATTATATGAATAAAATGACCATCAAAGAATTGTTGGAAAAAATGACTACAACTAGAGCCCTCATTTTCATATACTACACAAACTGCCTGCAAATTGGAGTAGTGTGCTATGAAGGCCATTAGCTTCTATATAGTTTTGCCTTTGACCTCAGGGGTAGGACCCCAGCTTCATACATGCTTAATCATTTCTTACCCAAAAGTACCATCTCACAACCCCACTGCTGACCTCATTTCTGTTGTATCTGTCCCAAATTCTGCAGAAAAAATATTTACAGCCAGATATTAGAATCATAAATGTGATCTACTGTCAAACAAACAACACAGGTTTAGGCCAACATATGGTACCATCACAACAATTTTACTCCTCAACAGATGAAATACTCTCAAACTGGAAAAGGGTCACTTACATGTGCCATCTTTTTTGACTTAAAGATTGCCTTTGAGACTGTAGATCATCTAACATTACTGTTCAATTTACCTAGGTACAGATTTCCTGGTGAAATAGTATAATTTTTGGCAACTACCTTTCAGATAAAACTTTAATGGTTACAAGCCAGAACATACACATTGATTCTTGTGCCATTACCAAAGGAGCACCACAAGGCTCTGAATCTGGCCAGCTAATGTTCTCCATTTTTTATTAATGACCTACAATGGGATCTTCCAGATATCATTTGCATCACATAATAGCCGCGGAGGTGCAGCTGTTAGCATTGTCGCCTCACAGCAAGAGGTCCTCCCGTTCGATTCTCAGCTAGAGTGCCTTCTGTGTGGAGTCTGCATGTCCTCCCCATGGCTGAGTGATGTTAAAGAAATGCAGGTAGGTGCAAGCGTGAATGGGCATGCCTTCTTTGAAGGTTGGGCATCAGGCTGGCAACTCGGCACCATAAAAATCCACTGCCAATCATGAGCAGACCGGAGTTCCACTGTGGCGACCCCTAACGAGGAAAAGCCGAAAGTCTTACTCAGATGATGATGATGATATTATAAGCAAGGCAAACAAATCCTAACAAGAACTAAGGATAGTACTCCAAAAATCGTTGGCATAGTATAGAATTGGCTAGTGGTAAAGAAATAATCAACACTCGGAAATCCATAGCCATGCTGTTAGCCACCAAAAAAAAAAAATCTCCTCTGCATACTTCTTAAAATAAAAGATCCTACAGGTACCTCTCTTCCTTTCATGATGCATCAGAAGTATTTAAGGATGGCTTTCGATCAAAGATTTTCCTTTCACTTGCATACTGAACAGCAACCTATAAAAGTTCTAAATGAGCTAAAAGTTTTTTTAAAGGTGTCTCACCAACATTGTACAGAAGATGGAAGGACTACTGACATAAATACATTAATCCCAAGATTACAGTGCATCCTGCCTTTAAACACTCTGCTTTCAGTCCACAGCACAGCCATTATAGAAACCACTGAAAATTAAATTATTAGATTTATTAACTATCCAGAAGCAATGAATTTCATTGTTTTATAAATCCACTGGGCAAATGGCTGTCAATTAGAACAGCTGTACCTTACTTTTCTTCAGTATTTTAATTTTCAAATTGCTGAATGAAAAGTATTACACCCCTCCACACTAACCACCCCCTAATGAATAATCTCAGGGTCCACTTACTAATGAATAATCTCAGGGTCCACCTATTAATGAATAATCTCAGGGTCCACCTACTAATAAATAATCTCAGAGTCCACCTACTAATGAATACTCTCAGGGTCCACCTACTAATGAATAATCTCAGGGTCCACCTACTAATGAATAATCTCAGAGACCACCTACTAATGAATAATGTCAGGGTCCACCTACTAATAAATAATCTCTGGATCCACCTACTAAGGAATAATCTCAGGGTCCACCTACTAATGAATAATCTCAGGGTCCACCCACTAATGAATAATCTCAGGGTTCAAGACTCTTTCTTCTCTCAAAGCAGCCATGAAAACATTCAACTCATGATGCAAAAATTCTCTATAGCATTTACTGAAAATGTCTTCTCTAAGATAGCATTAGCTTCATGGAAATCTTTCTTATCTCTAATTAGCAATCAAAACAATATATCGATTTTGAGAAAGTGTTAAAGCTGCACCTTATGAATGAATCCAAGTATATGTGTTAGGATAGACCCTCTAATTCACTCCTAATTGATGCCACTTTATTATGCTGCAGTCTTCACTCAGATGGAAATTTTAGAGAGAAAAAAAATATATATATATATATATATATATATATATATATATATATATATATATATATATCATTTTTAGAGGCTGCCGTATGTTGTATTATATGTATATATTGTACAGATTGCTGTTTATTTAGTCAAGTCACTTTTTAACAGGCCTAGGGTCATTGCAAATTATTTATGGAGATTCTAGTGCACTGAATCTTAACACAGGACTTGCACTACCTGTAAGACTCATGGTAGAGCTTGAAAGGGAGTTTTGCTAGATTTGGGTGATAAATAGTGCATAAGAATATGTGAGCCAATGATGAGCAGCTCAGTATTTAAGAATACTTTCGTTGTTTGACACAACAGCTTTTGAATTTAGAAAAGATTTTGCATTGATTTTGTTTTGTGATTTAACATTTGTACAGTGCTATAATTCACCTCAGTTGTTACTTTGTCCAATGATGATCACTGCTGTATGACTTACATTTTATGTTATGTTGTTCTAACATATTTAATGGTATGATCTCCTCTTTTGATGTAAGTACTATTTTCCGTTTTATGTTGTGCTTGCCTGATGGTCATAGCTGAAAAAAATCATTGGCCTAGTTCATATAGCTGGTTAATAAATGCTAGATAAGTAAGATAGCTACACAGATGAATACTCCAAATTCTAAGACTGCCTTACTCCATTGATCATAACCAAGCTCAACAGGCTTTCTTTGATCTGGTGCTGTGAATTGACGGTTCTCTTTGGCTGCAGTGTGCATGAGTGACATGCAGGGCTCTTCTCACCTTCTCATTTCCACTGACTGTATTTTCAGTTTACAAATTCTCCTCCAGTTAAGTATTGCTATTATAGGTTCATAGTTCACAGTATAGTACTAGGTTAACTGCCCTTATGGGCTGTTTTAAGCCTAGCCAACTGCACCAAGTGAGCATCAGACCCTGCACCTTTTATCTTTAAGGTAAGCACCTTAACCATTAGGCCAACCTCCCACTGTATTCTACACATTTCCCTCTTAAACTGCTGCATCTGTTCAATTACAATATGCCATTTAGTGTTCCTGCCTTTCCTCAACTTCCCTCTTAAACTGCTGTTATAATATGCCAATCAGTACAGTACATAACTGAGACGCAGAAGGTCTGTGTAGCTTTTTCTTGTTTTCTGTGTCTCTCTGTCTCCACTTTCCCTGGGTGCTCATAGTAGAATGCCTCCGTATAGTCTCTTTTTACCTGCCCACTTCAGGACTTCAGTCTTTTATCTATGTCCTGCTGAAGGGCTACAGCTACCCTGAGGCACAGCATTCCAGCTCATTTTACAATAATACAAAATTCACTTACAATAACAATGCTTTCTGACAGAATAAAATAGCACAAATATTCCAGAAACTGGAAACATTATTAGAAAAGAACATATATGGTTAAATGCTGAGGAAAACAGCTAACTGCTTGAAAATAGATGCTTGGAAAGTTTACTTGGGAAATGTATATATGCTAAATGCATTTATCCATGTTAATTTAATACCTTAAAACAAAGGCATATAGCAGTAAATAAAGCAGCATTTTTAAACATTTGAAAAGCATTCAATCTGTATTCGTATTAGAAGGTTCAAAAATCTATATTTGCATATTTATCTGGAATATCAGTAATGTATAAACTTAATTTAATAGTGGGCAATGTATTTACAGGAGTTAATAAACTCTCAGTGTATAATAATAAATAGCAGCCTAGTCTGCAAAAGCTAAAACTGACATACATTTTATTTAGAGATAGAAAACTAAGCTTACAAAGCCTTACTATAGGAATGCATCCTCTTGCATATGTTCGATGTGCTAATTGGTGAGTTTATAAACAAAGGGGACTGATGTAAATGAGTATAAGAGGCATAATGACAGAAAATTTAAAATGCTTCAAAAGAAGGCTTGCCAATGGCATAGAGGGATAAAGCCCTGGCTAAGACATGGTCCAATGGCATAGAGGGATAAGGCCCTGGCTTAAACCCAGGTCCAATGGCATAGAGGGATAAAGCCCTGGCTAAAACCCAGGTCCAATGGCATAAAGGGATAAAGTCCTGGCTAAAACCCAGGACCAATGGCATAGAGGGATAAAGCCCTGGCTAAGACATGGGTCAATGGCATAGAAGGATAAAGCCCTGGTTAAAACCCAGGTCCAATGGCATAGAGGGATAAAGCCCTGGCTAAGACATGGGTCAATGGCATAGAAGGATAAAGCCCTGGCTAAAACACAGGTCCAATGGCATAGAAGGATAAAGCCCTGGCTAAAATCCAGGTCCAATGGCATAGAGGGATAAAGCCCTGGCTAGACATGGGTCAGTGGCATATAAGGATAAAGCCCTGGCTAAGACACAGGTCAATGGCATAGAAGGATAAAGCCCTGGCTAAAACCCAGGTCCAATGGCATAGAGGGATAAAGCCCTGGCTAAGACCCCAGGTGACCTGCACTGGAATAGTATCTTGGGCTCCTGACACACAAGGAGGATGGGTGTGCCTATTCCAGGAAGGAAGGGAATGGGTTAGTGATGGACAGTCCTTCAGGGTATCATCAGAAGTTGGGATGTGATAGGGAAACCAGGCTGAAGGATGGGCTGGCCAGGGGAGGTTCTACTCCTATTCCTGAGTGAACACACTTCCTGAGCTCTGCCTCATTGCCTGCCCATCCTAGTACAGATACCACTATAAAAAGGGGTGTGGGTTAGAGCCCCAGCTTCAAAAAAGTCCAGTAGTAAGATGCCACAAGCACACGTGCTGGGTCCTGGGTCTGCTCTGCACCAGTAGATAGGTTAAATACTGCAGGTGAATATTCAGAAGCAAGAAAAATTCTGCATACAAAAATTTCATGTCCAGTATAAAAAAAATCCAACTCATGTTAAATCCCACTTGCTTTATTCTACTAGCAAAAGCAAACCAAATCTCTAAAACAAACATCAGGATTTTAAGGGTAAATTTAGTATTATGGAATTTGATTGGTGATAGTCCACAATTTGACTGAAATATAGAATTTAGTGTCTAGGATTTTGAGTATTCTTAATATAAATGAGTATGGGGGAAAGGTTAATCAAATGTTTTTTGAATTTGAGTTGAAAACAAGTTGAAATTGAGGAAAATAAGACAACTAGAAAGAGATTGTCATGATTATGAAACTAGCAATGCATACTGTATTACAACCTTCTATTCTGGCAGTGACAGTCAATCTAGTAGGATGGGTCTGGTTGGTAAAACGAATGATACTGGGGAGGCTGATAATCTTTTTAGAATCAAAAGTTCCTGTATGTACTCCAGAACTGAGCAATGAAAGTGAACAAAATAATTTCAGAGAAAATTCCTAGGAGTTATACTGCATGGATATCAAAAGCCAGCTCTATTTCACAAATTATGAGCTTAAGTCTTAGATAAGATTTTATAGATCATTATTTCAAGTTGAAAGAGTGCTGCTATAGGATCATAGGATCATAGGAAGTTACTAGGCTACTAGGAAAACAATACCATGAACAAAAACCAACGCCAAACAACCACAACCAGCAGGACTATGGACTCGCAGTATAGAAATTCCAAAATAAAGATGTTAATCACCACCAAGGATGTATAACAGTTTAGTAAAGTTTCCCCAATAAAATTCACTGTTACTAGGCTACTGGTCCTGGGGCCCTTACAAGCCCAGCCAAGAATTTAGCCCATGTTCCAACAAGTCAGCACCCAATCCCCCTGTTCAGCAGGGACACAGGTGGAATCCCAGGGGTGTATTTTCTGTTCCCCATCCAGTTATCCAGGTTGTGCTTAAAAAGGATTAGAACTTTGCTTGACATGAAGGAGGAGTCTCTGGGACACAAATCTGTCCCACCAACAAGTCCTACTGATGTTACAGACCAGGTTGAAGTTGTGCATGTGGGTTACTCGAGTGGAGCTTGACTTGCAGATATGCAGCAGTCCCATCAAGGTGAGGTTTGAGATTGATTTGTATGCCAGAAAGAGGTCACCTCTGAAGAGTCTGTAGGAGAGCAAGTAGAGGGACAAGGCCTTTAGCCTATCTGTGTAGGGTGGATGTTTGAGGCCCTGGATTCTCCTGGTGAGGAACCTCTGTGGTCTCTCCAGCTGCTGCATGTGCTTTGTGAGGTACATGCCAAAAGGGGCATTGTACTCAATAATGGGTCTTATAAGGGAAGAATACAGAGATGTTATGAACACCTTGTCACTGGATGAGATACCCTTACTAATGAGGTGGGCCATGTAGAAAGCTATCCATGCAACAGAGGCAATATGGTGGTCAAAAGTCAGATTGCTATCAACCTGGGTGCCCACGTCCCTCAGAACTGATTGCATGCTTAGGACCTTGTTATTAATGTGATAATTTGTGGGGTGTCACTCTCCCCAAAGAGGATGATGATGCATTTTTTGGCATTTAGTTTGAGGTCATGTTTCTGGCACCAGTCATTTGTTTGGATGAGACCCACTTGGAGGATATCCACATCACTAGGGGAATTGATGACAGTGCCCAGCTTGCAGCCATCTGCAAACTTGGTCAACCACAGCCCACTGGTTTTGGCCTGCACCTCAGAAAAGTATACCCTAAACAACAAAGGCCCCAAGACTGATCCCTGGGTACACTGCTCATTATGGGTCAACTGCTTGAGGTGGCTTCCACTATTTTGACTAGGTAGGTTCTGTCAGTAAGCCAGTTTGTTACCCATCTAGTAAAATATGGATTGATGCCTAGTTGAGAAAGTTTATCTATTATACCTGAGTGGGGAACAGTACCAAAGGCTTTGGCCAGGTCAAGGCAGGTGGTGGGCACAGTCTTCCCCTTGTCCATGGCTTTGGTGACTGTCTCAAAGAAGTCGACTAAATTTAACAGGCATGACCTCCCCTTGCAGACACCAAAATGTGTGGGATTGAGTGTTTGAAGATTGCCAATGTCCTTGTTAATGAGGTCCATGATAATCCAAGCCATGGCCTTGCAGATCAGGCTAGTTAGGTTGATGGGTTTATAATTTCCTGGATCAGTGGATGCTCCACCTTTGTGCAAAGGGATGACAGTGGCTGTCCTCCACTCGGCTGGGACTAAGCCAGTACTCAGGCTTTGGTTAAATAGGGTGCCTAATGGTGCTGCACATTCCTGCCTGAGTTCATGTAGGATGCAGCCTGGGATGTTATTGGGTCCCATGGAGGCTGCATTTTTTACCTTTGAGAGGGCAGTGATGACTTGCACCCTAGAGATAAGGGGAAGGGGGCAGATGCTGGGAATGTCCTGATTCACTGATGGCGGGACAGAAGGGTGATGTTTTCACTGAACCTGTCTGCCAGCAGGTTGGCTATATATACGGCGTTTGTGTATGTGGTGTCCTTGACCACCTTTCTGAGCAGATCTGGCTGCTTCTATTGAGATTGCAGACATATGAGAAGAAAGCCTTGTGATTCTCTTTAGTAGATGTGGCCAGTTTGGACTCAAAGTTTGCAATGAAGGATTTCACTAGGGCTCTTATTTGCTTGTTCAGACTAAGGACAGACTGCTTCCAATTAGGCACCTGCTCCTTCTTGGTCCTGGACAGCAAATTTTTCCTTTTATTGTAGAGTTTATTTATTGCAGATGTCCACCAGACAGGTTTACTCTTCCTTGTGGAGGAGGATTTTTGTCCTGTCAGGTATTCCTGATTCCATGCAGGGATATAAATGTTCGTATCATACTTTGGTGTAAGTTTGGACATATGTGCCCATTCCTATGGAGGGGGAGGGGGCTGTGAAGCTGTTTATACCTTCCCTCAGGAGGTTGTAATCAGCTTTGCAGAAATTTTTTTTTTTTGACCCTATTGGGGGGGTGGGCAGGGGAGATAGTGACTACGAAAGTGATCACTTTATGGTCGGACCTAACCAAGGAGAATGACACTGTAGGGATGTTGCAGTGGCTACTCATGTTGGTTAAGACTAAGTCCAAGATATTTTCACCTCTTGTGGGGAGATGTTGCCCAGCTGGTCCAAAGCATTTGCATTGACGAAATCAAGGAAGCCCTGGGCATTTGTGTTTTGGCATGAGTAGTTCTTCCAATCTGTGGCTGGATCGCTAAAGTCACCCACTATCAGGGTAAAGGGTTGAATCTTGATAGATTCAAAGCATTCCAGATAGGTGGAGTGGGCATCTTGAGTCAAAGTTGGGGGCCTGTAGCTAGCTATGACTTGAATAGGGGTCCAGTCATTGGTTAACTGCACCTGGAATGTCTCCTGTGCGTCATACTGTTTTGCTACTCAGCCTCCTTTTGCTTTACTGCCCACAGTTTGTCGTCTGAATGTATGATAGGATGAGTAACTTGGTATGGCTGGGGTGCTCTCTGCAGCTTTGAACCACGTTTCTGTGACTGCACAAATGTCAGCATCTTCCAGGGTTAAGATTGCTTGCAATGAGTGCAGTTCCATGTTTAGACTCCTAGCATTTAGCATCATGACCTTTAATTTATGTTTTGATGAAATTTTCATGTTGGTAGTTTTGACCTCATGGCATTGCCTAAAAAAGGCACTATGGGGGAGGCAAGAGCCTTTGCCAGGAACCTGAAGCCCAAGGGGAACAGATGCAGGCCATCTCTGGCAAACCCATAGTGGTTTGTCAATCATGTTTTCCCAAGCTATCAAGTACTGCATCCATTGGAATGACACCAGATAGTAAGCCAATTGTTAAAGTCAATCATTTTTTGTTTGTATTGAGGCATCATTCTGGGTGATGGTAGAATGCTGCTTAAGGCTAGGAACATACCTGCCTGGGACACATATTCAGCGAGCTCAATCATGTTTCTCTTCATATAGTCCAGGGAGGTACTTCTCAAGTCATTCACACCAACATGGACTATGACAGAATCATAACCGTACCTGTTGTTGAGAGACTTGAGTGCATGGGTGATATGCTGGATTCTAGCACTTGATAAACAACTAACTGTGACTTTCTCCTTATCCAGCCTGGTGAGGAACACATTTGTGTGTCTCACAGTGGAGTCTCCTATGACTAATATGTTGGGTTTAGGTTTGGAAAACGCAAAATTCACCAACCAGAACAGCAAAATAGCAGCAAAGGAAGAGAACCACAGGTGCTAAACCCAGTATTGGTGTACCAATAATGGTATTTTACTGGATTTAGCACCTGTAGTTCTCTTCCTTTGCTGCTATTTTGCTCTTTGGGTTTATGTTTGGGCCTTAGTGGCTGTGAGACACAGTTGTCTGGACTGTGTTTGGTGTGTGGTGTGGTGGGCAGTGGAGTTCGGGTGTGTTTTTGCCTCAGAGGTCTTTTTTGTTTGGGCATGTTTTTGTTGAGGACCTTTGCATATGTGGGTGTGTTGTGTGTGCAGAATTTCCTTCTGGGATTACAAAATTTTAGTGATTCCTATAGCTAAGGGGTAGGGAATGACTGGGAAAAAGGCATCCCTGATTGGCTACTGTACACAGTTAATCTGATAGGTCTATTGGGACAGACTAATTTACATAGGTTTGTTTGCCACCAGAGTGCTTTTATTCTTAGCAGTCTCCTTTTAGAATAATTTTAATGAGCATTCACTAGGTGACCTTTTACATGAGACAGCATGTTGAACTTTACCTTCTACATTATTTAATAAACCAGATAATTACTTTTCATGAAATACAAACAAAAAAAATACAATTAGATAAATTGTAGATAAATGTTAACAGTGGAATGAATGCCCACTTCTGTGGAGCAGCTTACTGTGTACAAGCCCTTAAATAAAAGAATCTTGTCCATAATTCTTAGTCTTAAATTAAAATGTCCTCTCTCGTGATCTTAGTCATTAGCATTTTATTAATTACAGCTTCCTGATCTGAAACCCTGCTTAGATTATTAATGCAGCTTCCAGGTCCAAAAGCTAATTAAAGACTTTCCACCCCAGTATTCAATAATGTATGTTATTTATTCTGATTTGTTAACTGAGTAAGGTCCTCTCCTGCAGCCTTTTTCAGCCACAGACAACTCATACACAAGTACATTAACAGTGTTGTGTTTTAACATCTATTAATTCTGTTTGATTTATATTCCTACTAAAATACAATAATATTTACTAACATTAGATTATATGAAGTAAAACATTTTAGAATGGAGACAGTGCTATTTTCAGGTATAAAATCTTATCTCACTTTTAAAAGTTGTGGACTCATATTCAAGTGGAACCACTGGCATACATGTGATTACATTCTTCTTAACTGTTTTGACTACCATTTTAATGTTTCATTAACTGCATTCTTTCTCATTTTATTTATTTATATTTATTTTATTTTTCAGTCCAATTCTGACAAGTGGATTGGCCTCCATTAACAGCAAATGGGATCTTCCTGTTTTCACCTTGCCTTTTAACACTGCAGTATGCCTGCATATAGCTGCAACTGGACACTTCAACAATTTCTTCCCAACAATTGTCTTTCAGCGATTGTCATCAGTACCTAACATCACTTGGTCAGAACTTAATGTGCCACTGGTAAGCTGTTTCACATTTAAAGTTCATTAGTTAGTCTTATGAATTTACATTAGCCTGAATAAGAAGACTGAAATGTCACATTCTGAAGTAAAGAATATATTAAACATAGCAATTATCAGAAACTAAATTATATACCTGTGCTCAGTTATGCAGTATTCAGGTATCACACCCCCATGAAATAATGAAAAACAGACTTGAGCTTTAAGGAAACGTCTAATTTGAAAAAAAAATCCATCAATGTTCTCTGGAATGTAAAGCAACATATTCTCTTTATAAATGAAGTTAGAACTATTTCAAATATACACTTGCACACAGGTATGCATACACAGCAAGACATTTTAACCCCCATAAATTGTTTTTTACAACACTCATTGCTATAATATTGTTTCATCAAAATTTAGCTCAGGTAGAAGTTTTACTTCAAAATATAGTGTCAACAGTAGGATACATTGCTAGCAATTTATTATTGCTGATCTCTTGAGGTTTTGTAAAAATTAGTACTTGGACAATGATAGCTGTCAGATTCATAAAGTGATGTACTTTTACAGCAAGATTTGGAACTAAAGACGAGTTGTAAAAAATGCCCACATTATAAGCCTGTCTCTGAAAAGATTAGAGTTTCCTCATAATTCAGCATTCCTCAGATATATACATTGCATGTAATGTTTACATTGTGTTTACCACATCTTTCTTCTGATCCCTTCAATTTAAAACTGTGATAAAATGTGGTTTGTAAAGCCACCATTTATTTTACCAGTTATAATGAACCAAGGAAGAAAAATGTGCTGGAAGAGCTGTGCAGAGGAAGGTAGGATTAACGGGCAAATATTAGTTTGTCTACCATGGAGATAAGGACTGGTCTCTAGTGGTTGTTTTACCAATGCAAGAAGAGGCTTGTAGGCAAAAGCAGACATAATCAGAAACATGATCAAGCCAGTGATCATCATCATCATCATCATCCTCATCATCAATCCCTTTTTTCCCGCCATTTTCTGCATGGGATCCAGGTGTTATGTCAACTGTCGCCATCTTGCTCTCTCTAGTCAAGGCCAGTCTCCTACCTTCCTCGTGCCTGCCTGTCACAGGTCTTCTCTCACACAATCCATCCACCGCTTTGCTACATGCCCTCTTTCCTCTTACATTCCTCCTGTCTATCTCAAATCATCTTCACCAGATTGTCTTCTGCTTCTCTGTACATGTGCCTGAGGAACCTTAATCTGTTCTTTTTGACCTTTTCTGCAATTAGAGCTAATCTGGCGTCTGCTCTGATGTCCTCATTTCTTTGTCTGTCCCATAGTGTGCATCCTACTACCTGTCTCAAGCCCTTCATCTCCATCACCTCTAGCTCACTCTGCTTTCACTGCCCAGGTTTCTGTACTATACAGTAGAACTGTTTCTGTACCATCGTTTTGTACACCTTACTTTTCAACTTCTTTGGCATTCTTCTGTCATACTCTACCTCTGACACTCTGTGCTATTTGGCTGCAGTTCCTCTAATTCTGCCTTTGCCCTCCTCATTTAGACTTCCCTTCTCCTTAACAACCCCTCAGATACTTGAAGCTGTTAACCTGTTTTCCCTTCCATATCAGTTTTCAGCTTCTTCTGATTTCCCCCATTTGCTGCCTTTGCATTACTGTCTAAAATCCCATGTGCCATCAGTTTTGCATTCCATTCCACTATCCTTTACTGAAGTTCTTGCTCAGAGATTGCCTGTAATACCATATTGTCTGCATATACAGTAACTTTGTTGATCTGCTCCCTCAGACCTGTATGCTAATGTAGTCCATCACCAGTATGAACAGCAGTGGGCTCAGAGCTGAACCTTTATGCACACCCACTCCGAACCCCTCCATGATACTGAACACTGATCATATTTGTGTTATAGAGTCCTTATGCATAGTCTACACTAATTCTACCAATGTTTCTTAGACTTTGAATCATCTCATGACTGCCCAAATCAGCTTTCTTGGGACCTCGTCATATACTTTCTCAAAGTCCAGAAATGCCCATTAGACTAATTCCTCATCTATAGTTTCTTCTAAAGTACCTGACTGAGTGTAAACATCAGGTCAGCTATGCTGCATCATGATCTGAATCTGATCTGCTCGTTTCACACATTATTTTCTGCTAGTCTAAGTATTCACTTATCATTCACCCTCTCCAGAATTTTTGTACAGAGGAACATGAGTTTGATACCTCTATACTGCCCACAGTTGTGAAAGTCCCCTTTGTTCTTGAACACTGGCACTAGTATGCTTATTCTACAGTCATCTGGGATGCATCTCTCTCACCATACTGCTATGAATACCATAAAGAACCATTTCTCCCCTATATCACCCAACATCTGAATCATATCTGCTGTGACCACATGTCAGCCTGCTGTTTCCCTGACTTCATTTTCCTTAGTGTTGTTCTTACTTCTTGTAGGGTGGGCTCCTTCTCTTCTTGTGTCTGGACCAGTATAGCTTCTGTGAGGTTTTCTTCAGTCATTAGCTACTGAAAGTACTCCTTCCATCTGGCTTTGATTTCCTGAGGACTGGTGGACAGGTTGTTGCTGGCATCCCTTATGAAGGATGTCTTTCTGTCTTTGCCTTGCAATCTGATAGAGTTTCTTTGTGCCATCTACCAAGTCAATTTCCAGAAGCTAGTAGAGAGCCTCTGATACTTTCTTTGCTATTGCAACTTTTCTCTTTGTATCTTCGTTAGCCAACCGGTATTCCTTCTTAGCCTCGTCCATCTTTTCTATCTCCCACTTTTTCCTATAGCCCTTCCTATACCTTATGTGCAATATTAACTATGCCAAGTTAACGATCTGTGCAATATGCCAAGTTAGCATTCCATGCAACTTGAAATCTGTCTGATTCTGATCTGTGCAATATATTATTATCTGTGCAATATTTTGGGTACTGACGAAGACATGTAAGTGGAATAGTCTTGGTGCATGTCATTGTTCCTGTTGAATGTCTTATTGTTGTTAATGTTGGATTAGCATTAGTATATGTGTTATTGTTGTATTAATATTATCAGTATATGTTGTATGCACATTGAGTTTGAAGTAACCCAATTTCGTTCAGTTGCACTGTTGTGTGGTCTGAATGACAATAAAGTTCACTTTGACTTTTCTTTCTTTTGATGACTTCTTGGACTTCAACATTCCACCACCATCTTTCTTTATGTACCTTATTTCCATATCTGTCTCAGCCATATACCTGTTCTGTAGTCCTCAGACATGATGTTTTGAGGTGCTGCCATTCTTCTTCAGCTCCATCTATTTCCTCTTCTTCTTGAGGTGCTAAGCACTGAGTAATTCCTTGAACTCTCATGCTTCCTCTCCTGTCAACCTCCAGGTCTTCAATCTAGTCTCTGTTGAACTTAGAGCCTTCTCTGACCACTGCTTGCAGCTGACTGTAGCAACCAGTTTTTTTATGCTGTAGGCCAACTGTTTCACCGGGGATGACTTTGCAATCACTGATTCTACCCCAGTGTCCTTTCCTTATTAGTAGAAAGTCTGCATGAGTTGCATGTTGGTCACTCTTGCGTGTGATCTCTTGTTGAACCATAAGTTGGCCACCATGAAGCCATTTGCCAGGCAGAAGTCTAGAATGGCCACTCCTTCTTTATTCCTGTTGCCCTTCCCATCAGGACCAAGACAGTCCTCATAGCTTGTTCTGTCTGTTCTGATATGTTCATTTAGGTCACCAATTATCAACACCAATTCATGTTGTCCTGCTTTATCGGGTAGGTCCTCCAACTGCTGTCTGAATACACTCTTTTATTTGCTATCACAACCCTGCTGTGGGGGCAGAGGCTGAGATTATGAATAGTGCCCTATCCTAACACTGGAGTCTGATTGTCATGAGTTTAACACTAATTCTTGACATCTCTCACTGTCATCTGAACCCTCTCCCTAACCACAATTTCCACACCATTTCTAGCCTATCCTCCTCTTAAGTAATAGGCTCTGTATCCCAAGCCATTTGACTTTCCTGCATTGTCCTTCCATCTTGGATTTTAGATACATAGGATGTCCAGCCTGCTCCTTGCCATCATATCATCCACTTTCAAGTTCCATCCTGTTAGTGAACCTACAATGAGTGTAGCAACAGACCTTTCCTAGGTAACCCAAGCTGGACAACAGGACACCGGCTGGCCAGTAGCTTATTGACCTAGGGATGATGGGCTTCATTGTGAGCACACACTGGCCAATAGGGGCACATATACCCCACTCACCATTAGCATGAATTCCTGGCATAGGTTAGATCCTCAACCCTCTTGTCACTGGCAACTGCCCATACTCATGTCCATTTGGTGATATTTTTACACCATTAAGTGGCTGTCCCTGACATGGTTTGCACCCTGTGATCTGTGTTCTCCTATCCTGAGAAAACTGCAAACCACAGTAAATACCCAAAGTGGTTGGCCTATACAACTCTTCCCACTATAGGGCACCATCTAGAGTCTGTGCTGCTGCTCATAACTCAAGCCTTAGGATCACAAGATCATAAGAGATTACTAGGCTATCACCCCAGAGATCATTTTTAGATTATCCATTGCATCCCAATGTAATACCATAGAAATACTAGTCAATACCCAAGCTTGCATTTTGGTGATGACTGCCCATGTCCAGGAGGGTTGTGGTCTCTATCCCTGGTAAGAATTTACGGTGCCTCATCCACTCGTCCAGGTTCCTCTTGAACAGTGTCATAGAGGTGCTCTGTTTCACATGAATTGATAGCCTGTTCCAAAGACATGGCAGTCACTGGGAGATAAATCTGTCCCTCTAACATGTCCTATTTAAGTTGCAGGCCATATTTAGGTCCCTGGAAAGGGTAGCCCTAGTCCTGTTTGATTTACAGATATGCAGTGAGTTCATTAAGTTTTGGTCTTGGATTGCTCTGTAGGCCAGGCATAAGACTCCCTTAAGAAGTCTATATGATACAGAGTATAATGACAGGGACTTTAGTGGGTCTGTGTAAGGCACATGCTGGAGCCCCTTAATCTTCTTTGTTAGAAACCTCTGAGGTCTTTCTAACTGCTGCAGGTGCTTATTATGGTATATGCCAAATGGGGAGTTATACTCAATTATGGGCAGGATAAGTGCCGAGTATACAGGAGTTATAAGTTATTTTGCTCTTGAGGTGATGCATTTACTAATCAAGTGTGCTACACAGAAAACTTTCCTTACTACAGTAGACATATGGTGGTTGAAGTTAAGGTCGCAGTCAACTTGTGATTCCCAGGTCCCTTACCACTTCTTGGGTACTTAGGGTATTGTTGCTGATTTGATAGTGTGAGGGGGCATTGTTTGTGCTGAAGGGAATGATGATGCATTTCTTTGCATTCATTTTGAGACCATGACTAATACACCAGTTGTTGGTCTCTTTGAGACTCTCCTGGAGTAGGGTCCCTATTAAAATGCCGAACGTTTCAAAGTTTGAATATCATATGGTCGACAACATATGATCGAACTTTGAAAAGTTCGAAGGTGAAAGGCAATGGCTCCGTATGTGCAAAATGGGAAATTTTACCTTTTCTGCACTGAAGTGTGGTCTTGGAGTTGATATATTTAAGTAGGGGTTGTGGGGGGGGTGCAGGGGGCTTGCCCCCCTGCTCAGAGGATTATGGTAAGTTTTTTTGTTTGTTTTTTTACTTTTTTATTATATATTCGAGGTTTCAAGTTTTGCTCATATGTTGTTGAGCATATGAGGTTCGAAATTTTGAAGCTTTGAATATATAATATAGACCCCCTGGAGTATAGAGACATAATTTGGGAAACCAATGATTGCACCTAGTTTGCAGTCATCTGCAAACTTGGTCATCCACTACCCCTTAGTTTTGACCTGAACGTCTGAGAAGTATATATCAAACAGTAGGAGACCCAGCACCGATCCCTGTGACACACCACTGGTAACACATCTGCTCGTTGATGTGGAATCACTCAGTTTGATAGCATGTGTCTGGTTTATGAGCCAGTTGGCAAACCATCTTACAACAAAGGGTTTACATTCAGTTTGCTAAGTGTATCAGTAATGCTTGAATGTGGGAGTGTGTTGAAAGCCTTTGCCAGGTCAAGGTATGCTGTGTACACAGATTTGCCCTCGTCGAGGCCTTGGTCACATTTTTAAAGAAATCCACCAGATTTAATAGGCAGAATATGCCCTTCACAAAGCCGAATTAGGTAGGATCCAAGGTTTGGAGGTCACCTATGTCTTTATTTATGAGGCCCATAATGATTCATTACATGACCTTACAAATGAGGCTGGTCAGGCTTATGGGTCTGTGATTCCCTGGTTCTGTTGCTACGCCACGTTTGTGGAGGGGGAATAACTGCTGCTGCTCTCCGTTCCACAGGAACAAAGCCTGTTGTTAAGCTATGATTGAAAAGGGTACTTAGTGGTGATGCTAGTTTATGTTTTAGCCTGTTTAGAAGACAGCCTGGGATGTCATCTGGTCCCGCTGAGGCTGTGTTTTTTGCCTTGGACAAAGCTTTGAGGACCTGCACTTCAAATATGTAGGATGGAGGGAGAGTTTGGGGTAAGGTTTTTTTGTAAGTTAGGAGTGCATAAGGGAGTGAAACTTTCACCAAACCTATCCGCTAGCAAGTTTGCTATCTCTGTGGGGTTAGTGTGTGTGATACTGTTGGACACTAGTTCTGCACATGCTTGGGCCCTACCCTTTAGGTAACATATGTAGCTGTAAAGGCCTTATGGTTATCTTTGGCTGTACTTGCTAAGTTTCTCTCAAAGGAGCCCTTGGAGGATTTGAAAAGTTGTCTTATTTGCCTACTGAGGCTGAAGAGGGTGGATTTCTATTGTTGGGGCTTTGCCTTTGTTTTCTTGGACAACAACTTTTTGTGTTTACTGTAAAGTTTTTTGATGCTGAATGTCACAATGGCAGCTTGTTTTTACTTAGGGCTCTGGCTTTGATTCTTTCTGGTACTGCCGAGTTTATACAATTATGCAAGTGATTGTACAGGGCTTTAGTGTAAGCTTCTGTGTAGTTACCTATGCCTTCACCTAGGAGGGCATAGTTGGCATTGGTGAAGTTTTTTAGTCTGAATTCACCATTTATGAGTTCTAGTGTTAGTGCCAGCTCAAAGGTGAATGATTTCTGGTCAGTTTTAATAATGAGGGTTCAATTGTTACAGCGGTGCATCTGTTTGACATGTTGATGAGGACCAGATCCAGAATGTTTGTTCCCCTTGTCAGGGTGTGGGAAATTTGTTCCAGGACATATGAATTAACAAAGTCAAGGAACTTTTACGCTAGTGAGTTAGGACTAGCATAGGTTTCCCAGTTCATGGTGGGATAACTGAAATAACCCATAACTAGTATGTTCGGTAATATTTGGATTGTCTCCAGTATGGCCAAGTAGGCTTCATGGGAGTCGTGACCCATGGAGGGGGATCTATAACTGGCTATGAACTGAATGGGGGTCTTACCCACCGTAACCTGGACCTGGAGTAACTCCATGCAGTTGTCCAGTCTAACTAGACAGGAGGAGAATTTATCTCTAATATAGATTGAAACACCACCTCCTTTGGTTTTCAGATGTTCATTTTGCGGTCTAAAGGTGTGGAAGGCATTGTAGCCTTGCAAGGCCAGGGTATTCTCTAAGGCCTTGACCCAGGTTTCTGTGACTGCACAGACATCTAGATCTTCTAGTGATAGAAGTGATTCCAGGGAGTGCAGTTTTTGTTTTAAGCTACTAGCATTTAACAGCATGACCCTTATTTTGGTCTAATTGGTTAATTTCACATTGGTAATGTTGTTTTCAAGGACTTGTCTAAAAAAAAGGCACTATGGGGAAGGTAAGAGCCTTTGCCAGCAGCCAAAAGCCTAGAGATGCCATGTGCAAACTATCTCTGGCAAAGAAGAGGTTTGTCGACCATGGCTTCCCAGGCTGACAGGAACTGGATCACTTTGAATTACACCAAAAACTGAGCCAATTACTGAAATCAATTATTTATAGTTTAGAATGTGGCATCGTTCTAGGTGAGAGTAGCATGCTGCTCAAGGCTAGGAACATACCTGCCTGGGACACACACTCAGAGAGCTCAACCATGTCTCTCTTCATATAGTCCAGTGAGGTATGTCTCTATGAACTATGACACAGTCATAACGGTACTTGTTGCTGAGAGACTTGAGTGCATGTGTGATCTGACGATTCCTGTCACAGGACAGGCAGCTTGACCGTGACTTCCTCCTTGTCCAACCTGGTGACTGGGGCATCTGTATGTCTCACTACTGAGTCTTCAATGGCAAGAAAATTTGATTTCTGAGTAAACCTCCACGTATGTGGATTTATGTGTTTGATGCATACTATGTGTATCAGTAGTGGTATTTATATGAGTAGTGGTACTATGAGCATATGTAGTGGTGGGTGAGTTGACAACCATCTGTGTGTTCCTGTTTTGAGTGAGAGAGAGCATGGATTCTAGATTCTTGGTGTAAATACATCTCTCTCACTCTGTACTAGAGTGTGTTATTAGTAGATGGGTTGTCTGTGCACATGAGGCAATTGCTACAATGCCTCAAGAGCCCCAAGTCAACAAGGCTTGCAGGAGAAACAAGTGTAGACCAACTATAAATAATGCTAGGTTGAAGACTGTTGTCACTAAGGGTGGCTATACAGAATTAATCACAGAGGAGCTCACGTGATGGATATTTCTGGCTGGGTTTATGGAAAATTTGTTGATGAGCTTGAGATGGCAATACTCATCATGTTTTTGGGAGGTGGGAGAAATCCCACAGAGACAGAAGCAGAACATGCAAACACCATATAGGCATTGGGCGGAGGTCAGGATTTAACCTTCTACCTTGTTCATGGGAGGCGAAGACCTCAACCATTATGTCCACTGGTTATAAAAGCTAGTAAAATCAGGCTTTATTAATGCATGAGTGGAAGCCCTCATAAGCAGGGAAGGGCATAGCATGCCCTCATTGTGATATGGGCACCCAAGTTAACTTCAAAGGGATAAGGTCAGGATCTAAACAGAAAATCCCTTGAAGAGTGCTTGAGTGATGCTCTCTGCAATAGGCCATCACACTATGAGGAATGAGTGAGATGAATGTTTGTTAAGGGTTGATTGTTGGCTGACAATGAGAGGGCAAAAAGGATTTTTAAAAAAAATTACTCCCATAATTTTGTGACTGTAGTTTGTCATGTAGTTTCATATCATTTAATTTAGCCAGCTGTAGTGCATATCATAATTAAAAACAGGCTTATGGTTGATGTGGATCATGAAATTGACACTGCTTCATATGAGCAAGTTTACAAAAGTCATACTGTTATTTTTTTGCTATCAAAGTTCCGTTTTGCATTATAAGTATGTTCAGTATTCTAGCATCCTGTGGGTTTCTATGCAGCTTGTGATATGAATATTTTTGCTTTACAAATACCTCAATGAGTTACAACTTCATGACGGTTCAATAGAGTCTCTTTGTATGCTCAAGGATGGTAAGTATGATCCTCAGAACAATGAGAATTAAAGTATGAGTACATGAAAATATATACTGATGTGTCAGCGTGTGTATTTATATGTGTGTGTGTGTGTGTGTGTGTGTGTGTGTATATATGTGTATATATATATATATATATATATATATATATATATATATATATATATACATATATATATATATATATATATATATATATATATATATATATATATATATATATATATATATGGGATCCATACTGTTTATTGAATTGCCATTTCACCAAAAGTGAAATGGCCGAGCACACTTTCGCGAAAGTGCTTTTCACTGACAAAGCACTTTTGTGACAGTGTGCTAAAAAAAAGGGAAAAATGTGGGGAAATGGATGTTGGTGAGATTGCTGCACAGTGGGGATAAGGGAATATTCTCTTTTCCCCACTGTAGTGCAATCTCTGAGTGAGAATATAAAAAGTAAGGGGTTGTGGGGTGCAGGGGCTTGCCCCCCTGCATAAACATGAGCTCTGTCGGTTTTTTT